>NC_091124.1:183427950-183692950 GCF_040183065.1 Periplaneta americana
TTTCTCTTCCTGGTCGGTTTCAGTATTAATCTTCCTTCATCCACTCTTTCTAGCACAGTTTTCATTTCTTATTCCGTCTGTCCATTTCATATGTCTCCAAATCCACATTTCAAATTCTTGTAGACGTTTCTGTTCACTTTGTCGCAACGTCCATGTTTCTGCTTCATACAGGTCACACTCTACACAAAGCGCTTCACTAGTATCTTCCTCACTTCTTTTTCCAGAGATCCGCATAAAATGCTTCTTTTTTATTAAAAACTTCCTTTGTCATTGCTATCCTCCTTTTGGCTTCCTCATGTTACTGCTTGGTGTTTGAAGCTGTCCACTTGTTCAACTGCCTCATTGTTATCAATTTAAATATTTCAACTTACTAAAGTGGTAAGAGTATTAAAATATATTAGACTTTATTTTGGTTCTCTCACGCGTATCATATTCATTTGATTTACAGGCGGTTATCTCGTGAAGTACGAGAACTTGATTGTTAATAATTTACAATTCATGTTGAGAAAAAGTCAGGTAAGCCTCTTGTTAATAACATGTATCAAAATATAATTAATTATTTATTCCGTCTTATGGCTTAAGCATTGATTACATATGAAAGAAAAACATTGCTGTGTTACATCTTATTTAGCCTTAATAATAACGTTTTCGCCCTTTGTAGGGCATCTTCAGGGTTTCGCGGCCAGACGCGCTGACCGTTACTCCACAGGTGTGGACACGAGATATAACAGATATCATCTAAAATCAATTACAAAAACTTTGCTTTACATTTGGAAATGACATAACTAGAGTAAACATACGACATAGTGACAATATTAACCATCCAAAACAACATTAAAAATATCATGTCAAATATTAAAAACAATTTAAAACGACAAAAGTTTGCATAGCTATGAAGTAATACTGAATACGTAATGTTGGCATACAAAATACATCTCAATACATTGGTGTCGTAAATATATTGTACTGTTGCCAATAACTTGTTGAAAGTGAATAGAGAAGCATACAGAGAGTAGAAATCAATGTGCTGATCGTAGTAAAGTCAATAAATTACTAGACATATGAAAACCTGATATTATTAAATGCAGAGTCGTGAAAGCAAATACGACTAATTTCATGGAGCGAGTAAAATTCTTGTTAAGTGCTCTGTGCTCTCCTACCTGATTTTTCGCATTATGTTGTAAGTAAATCAGTGGCGTAGCCTGAAATTTTGAGCAGGGGAAGCTAACTCAAGTTGTCTTTCATGCAATATGAGAAAACGTATTACAAAAATATAGTCTTAAAATAAATAGTAGTCAATGTCAAGCCAGCAGTCCGAAGATTGGTTGGAACCTCGTAACACCAATAAGGCATGACCTCAAATGGTACGTAGTAAAATATGATTTCATGGTTTACACATATCTCTAACAAATAGACACGGTCATTTGTTTTTTAAATCGCACTTTTGTTCGTAAGTCAGTCTTGATAATAGAATTGTCCTAAAAATTCAAGTAAATTGGTGTCAGGAACTGTTATTTCACTCATTATTTATCATATCAGCCGCAATGCACACTAACACTTCAACTGAACAAACCCTCACGAAAGGGGTAACTCGGAAACTTTCAATGTAAAAGCTAGCTTCTTCCGTGCCTTGCGACCAGGGTAGGTTAGTTAGAAAGGGATGGAGAATCTGCGGGATGGGTTACACAGAAGAATGAGTGAAAGAAACCAGTCTGCTTGGACGCTGGCGTGTGCAGGCTTCTTGTTTAATGCTGCATCAAAAATCATCCTGAGCTGCAGCATCACAATATTTAACGCATAAATATAAACTCTATTAAAATTAATAAATAATTTTGTTCATAAACGGCAGGTTTATTATGAAATTATTATTAACTGGGGAAGCTGAGCTTTTTAGCTTACATTGACGCTACGCCACTGAAGGAAATTAATACCTTCATATGGCATTTCAATATATTTCTCTATTTCACCTATCACAGATATACGTTTGTTTTTCAGTACAATATATTTAGGACACCAATGTAATGAGATCTACTTTGTATGCCAACATCACGTATTCAGCATAACTTCATAGCTATGCAAACTTACGTCGTTTTAATTTAATATTTGACATGATCTTTTTAAATTTGTTTTGGATGATTAGTATTGTCACTATGTCATATTTTTACTCTAGTTATGTCATTTCCAAATGTAAAGCAAAGATTTTGTAATTGATTTTAGATGATATCTGTTATATCTCGTAACTGAAGATGCCCTACAAAGGCCGAAAACGTTAGTACTAAGACTAAATAATATGTAACACATCAGTGTTTTTCTTTCATATGTAATTAATGCCTAAGCCATAAGACGGAATAAATAATTAATTATATTTTGATACATGTTATTGATTGTTAATAGCCTAAATGTAGAACTGTTATTGCTGATGGATTGCAGCTTCTTTGATTTTGAGACAGTGTGTCTCACGATAGAGAGCTGCATTTATTACAGCGGACAACTTCAAAGAAGGCCGAAAACAATCAAAATCAACAGGTAGACACAGAGAAACCGCTTTCTTTGATGTCGGTTGGAGACGAATTGAGTGCGACATCTTTACGCTAATCCATGAACAAAGACGTTCTTTCTTCTTCCATTCCTGCCTAGCCTGATTTGTTTTAGAATTTGAGGAAGTTCTTAACAAAAACTAAAAATATTACTGTGCATAATAGACCTAATTAATTTCTTCGAAGCACATCTCATTCAATTTTTCTTTCTATGTGATATAAGAATCAAAATTAAAGTGTTGCTACAGACAATTAAAAGTACATGAAAATTTTAGTTTTTGATTTAAAATAAAGTACAATTAATTTTTTTTATTAAAATATTATATTTTTTACTGATAATTCTCGTGATAAATTGAATTGCAGGCGCTGATCATGACCAAAATCCATCCCATAGGAGAAATCACCACCTACAGATGGAAGAACAGACAGAATACAATGACTACAACCATTTTTTTGGTATTAGAGATACCGAAAACCTGTACTTTCTCAATATAAATCGATTTCTTGTACAATTACCACATTTTCTTTCTGTACTTCTTTTAATGTGAGAATGAAAATTTTTGTACAATGTAAAGAGCTGCAATAGATTTATTATTTTGCGTACTTCAACGTAGTTTACATTATGTTATTTTATTTTAATGCTCTCGCATTCCATAACATTTTGCTATTCGAGCGAATATGATATTCAATGACCTTACATAGCTGTCTTGTACTTTCAAACTATCAGTAGCAAAAAAATAAACTATAATATTCTCGTCTACAAACAATAAAAGCCAAGCCTCGCTGCGAGTAGAATGAAATTATGAAGTCCGATGCAACAGGTCAGTAATTGCCATGTCATATTTACTATTATGGAAAGCAACGACAAACAAGTCAAGAAATGCATCCAATATCATGTCTGTAGATTATAAGCCTATATTTTATGTCTAACATTAGGAGTCCAAATTAACAATTAGTCAAGAATACTGTACGTGAACGCAATTAGATTTTTGGTTAATTGAAATTGATATATTACTTAGGATTGCACATAATTCGAAATAACAGATTTCCCAATATCTCGAAATTACTTGGCAAATGTGATCAATGAAAATGCTGAAGAATTCAGTATGGTTTGTTAATAAAATTTAAATTAAGAATGAATAATAAATAATTTTAACTATTAAAAAAAAAGGTAAAGGTATCCCCGTAACATAACATGAAGGCACTTGGGGGGCATGGAGGTAGAGCCCCATGCTTTCCATGACCTCGGCACTAGAATGAGGTGGTGTGGTCGGCACCACGCTCTGACCGCCTTTTACCCCCGGGAAAGACCCGGTACTCAATTTTATAGGAGGCTGAGTGAACCTCGGGGCCATTCTGAAAGTTTGGCAACGAGAAAAAATGCTGTCACCATCTGGGATCGAACCCCGGACCTTCCAGTCCGTAGCCAGCTGCTCTACCAACTAAGCTACCCGGCCGCCAATTTTAACTATTACAAATTGAAAATAGAAATCAGATTACATTAATGTACCGGAATCTTAATAAAAGCGATTTAAAAAAAAAGTTTCCTTTGGATAGACTTCATCTAAATTGGTATGTCTTGAAAACATATTTTTATTTAATCACATTTTAATATCCACTGTTTCTTAATAGTGTATTAATTCGTCAGAAATGAGCATATGCTTATATTTTCTCAGACTAAATTACATATGAACTTATTCTTTCCTTGTGTCTATAGTGAAGCATTGACATATCACATGGAGATGCACAAACCTTGTAAACTATGTTTTGAGATTTTAAAAATCTTTACTGCAGTTTCCTAGATTACATGTCCAAGAAAATATGAACATTATCTTTATCATTCTGATTATAATTTTTACTTAACGTTGCCTTCAACTGTACAATTTACTCAGCACTCAAATGAGTTTTGTCATGAGTAGATCTCGGATATTTAGGCACTTAGAAACCAACTTTTAAGCACATAAAATAGGCCCTGAATTTATCAAAATAGGCACTAAAAACATAGATTTAGTCACCTAAAAATACAATTTCAAGCAGCTAAAACGTAATTTCTATCCACACAAACTACAGTAACTATAAAAATGAAATTAGTGAGTATTAAGCATTACGGTCGGTATACAGCAGCCGTGGCGAAAATGTAATCGTGCGCCGAGCCACTGTGTAACCTGCAACGTGCATAGCACCTATGGAGGGAGGCGGACACCCGAAGGGGAAGTGAAGCAACTGTCTGACTTATTAATGGATTTTCATTTTCCTTACGTCAAGCACTTAAATATAATTGTTATACAGTACAAGGTTACAAACTAATGTTTAGTACGTGTAACGAAGAAAGAAATGAACAATAAATGAACAATATCACAACCTAAAATTAACTGTCTTCAGAATGTCTCTGCGACAAAGTTTAAAAATCAGGAATTATGTCACTTACTGCCAGTCGTAGTTGATCACGAAGGTATTTGTCTGTCAGTCGTGATCTAAATTTGGTTTTTACGATTTTAATTGTTGAAAATAATTTTTCACAAACGTAAGTTGTAGCGAACATGGTTTCAACACAGCAAGCGAAAGAACGAATCTTCGGATATTAATTTTTTGGCAAAGATTTGAAAGTTCAACATTTGTCAAGTCCTTACATCTAGCTTTCATTTGACATCATATAGTAAATCAGTGAGTTCAAATTGAAGAGCTAACCGCATTATTCGTACAGCTGCTGAAAAAGGGTCGACGTACAGAGATGATGATGATGATGATGATGATGATTATAATAACAACAGTAACACTTAATCTTTTAATGTTTCATCAGTAACATGTAGTATAATACTGTTTTATGTTATACAACCGTTTTCCTCGTAATACTTGTGAACAAATCATACATTTAATATTCTCATCATATTGACAGCAAAAAAATGCGTCCTCCCATCCTACTTGGAACTTTCGTACATGGTTTCGAGAGAGACATATGCCACTCGCAGGTCAGAGACAAATACAAATGGAACGGAGTTTGACTCCAGTGAGTGAGAGCGTGGGGGTTGGCGGAGGTTAGAAGCAAGCGGAATGCACAGCTATCACTGCGAGCCACAATGTCTCGCGAGTCACGTTCTCGCCACGGCTGGTATACGTGGCAAAAACAGTAAAAAATATTGCGGTTAGGAACTTTATTTTTGTTAAATCTTGAATTATGAATACCGGTACGTAATATTTAATGAATTCATCGGCCTCATTGCTCTAAGGCTGCTAATACAGTACATACATGATATTAAAATTAAATTAATTTACCAATGAATTTACAATTAACACATTATTCACAATTGGCATTGCATTACATAACGTTTTTCTCTAATTTTATATTGTGAAACTTTGCCTTTTCTTAGACAGAACCATTTTATAAGTGAAAAAAATTATTTCCAATGTTACCGAAACAATTGGGGCATATTTAAATCTAGAAATATTTGCCACGCTAGTTTCTTGAGGGAGAAATACAGCTTCTCGATTCATCACATTCTTACTATCTGGTCAAGTGCTCAACAAAACCAGACACCTTCCAGGAATTTCTTTATTCTACAACCAAACTATTACAGGATATTCGAACCAACCCGCCGTATGACATTTGAAACTTTTTCTTTCACTGCTAAACGAAATTAAGAAAAAAAAATGTTGCTAAGTAACAAATAGAAAGAGGCAAATTTATACTCCAAAACCTTAAAAATAAGTCTCAATGAGAAAAATAGACATTTTACGCAACATAAAATCGCTTTCAAACGTTCGTATTTTATATATAATGTGAAGATATTTAACTAGTTTTAGTTTATCCCTACAGAAAAAAAGGCATTGAACCTAAAATCCGAGGTCTAGTCATGAGCTAGAAACGGTCAGAAAATGTTAGAAAATCACACCTGAAAGGTTCCTATTCTAGATCGCGGTTCCTTTTAAGTAGAAAGATCAACATACAGGTCTACAGTACCCAGGTGGACACTCCCACCGGACGAAGGCATGTTTAAAACTTATTAGGGCTAGAACGTTCATCGTCGTCGGTCGGGTTTGATGACATTGAAATGAATATCGGTGAAAGAGCAAATGAGAAACAGAGCGAGGGCTTGAAGTAATATAAAACATAATTTAAATGTCATCATCATCATCATCATCATCATCATCATCATCATCAGTCAAACATATAAAAATAATTTAAATATCACCATCAGGCAAAAATATGATTAAGCCCAAATAGACTTGTTCCCTTCTCATGAAGGATTACACTTTTCAACTAACGTTTTCTGTGTCTACCAATACCCTTCTCCCTCTTGGCATATAAGTTAGGACTTTTTGTGGAATACGGGAATCACCCTTCTATGTAGGCTGACCAGACGTCCCCGGTTTTGAGTTGCTGTCCCCTGGGAGCAAATATCCCCATTTTTGTCCCCGGAAATTAATTTTGTCACCAGAAGTTTTGATTTTATTTCAGTGATATTTTGGACGTTAAAAATTCAAGTATCGCGATGGAAGTGCTGCGATTCATGCACATTCTGAAACGTTCTCAGTATGAGGCAGAAGAACCAGCGAGCACAGTGTGAGATATTCTGCTCTCTTTGAGAAGAACACAGCATCTTTGTCTTCGCTAGTGTTGCGTGGAAGTGTTAGAACTGCCGTAGTGCCTATTTTTAAGTAGTTAAAAATGATGAATTTTGTGACAAACCAACAGGTGAAAAGAGATATGATGTTTTTCAACATTTGGAAAAAAAAAATTCATTCCATTTGAAAATCTTCATTAACCATGTGTCTATTACTCAGTAATTCATCATTTGAAAGACTTTTCTCCACAATTAACTCAATCTGGACTGATGAAAATTTAAAAATGAAAATTGAAACAGTTGAAACTTTGTTATAACTGAAAACAAACTTTCATTTCTCATGCGAAGAATTTAGTGTGAAACTGTATGGGAATGAACAGATCCTTAAAAAGATACATTCTTCAGACAAGTACTTGTAAAATGTATGTGTTAGAGTTCAGTGTGTACAATAGTATGTCAAAGACTTCGATGCATGCGCTAGTACTAAAATTGAATTCATAGGGTGCTATTCATAGACATTTCGCTAGCCCGAGCTACGAGTGTGCTAAACTAACCCCGGCTATCGACTGGTTACTTGTACAGGAATCATATCATATCATATCATATCATATCATATCATATCATATCATATCATATCATATCATATCATATCATATCATATCATATCATATCATATCATATCATATCATATCATATCATATCATATCATATCATATCATATCATATCATATATCATATCATATCATATCATATCATATCATATCATATATCATATCATATCATACCATACCATACCATACCATACCATACCATACCATACCATACCATACCATACCATACCATATCATATCATATCATATCATATCATATCATATCATATCATATCATATCATATCATATCATATCATATCATATCATATCATATATCATATCGCTAACATTGGTTTATGAATACGAAAAACGTTAGTTCGTTGATCATCCACCGGAAGCCCGCGCTAAAAATGTCTATGAACACGGCCCTAAGTGACTATAACTATGTTTAGGAGTTAGTGTGTTTATGCATTTAATTAAAACAGTTAAGATACTCTACAAATTTAGTGAGCGAAGCACCATCATTGTATTTTATGCAACATTTCAACGGAGAGTGACTAGGTAAGCGTTTGTGATTTTTCTTGAAATTGCCCATGTCCCCTGCTGGACCATAAAAATGTGGTCAGCCTATTCTATGGACATGTTCCAGCCAATTGGTTCTGTGTTGAGCTATTTCGTACTGTAAGGTGAATATTTTCAGTTCCTGTCTATTGTCTTCGTTTCTCTCTTTGTCCAATTTTGTGCAGCCTGCTACACGTCTTAGAAATTTCATTTCTGCAGCTTCAGTTCTTGATTTTTGTTTCCTTGTTAATGTCCAACATTCAGAACCCTACAGAAATATCGGAACAGGTATTACTTTATAAAATTCGAATTGTTTACTTAATTCCTTCTTATTGTTCCACGTATGTAACTAAATTTACTTATTTTACTGCTAAAATCTTTATCGTTTTCAAAAGTAAATATATAGTCAGTATCATTTAAATGTACAGTAATTGACAAAAATCGACTTTAATATAAATTGTCAATATCACTACCATGGGAAGAGAGCACAATGAAAGTAGAATACATCTTGAGAACCGAAAGGTAAAACTGTCATCGTTCTCATCATCATCTTGGACTATTTAAAAAAAAAAAATACAAATAGCTAATGGCTATGGCTTGTCAGTATATTTTTCAATAATCTTCCTCGTATGTAATCGTGAAAACTTTGCAACTAATTCAACAGTTCATAGCATAAATACACGTCAAAAAATGACTTTCATACTCCATCGGCAAGTCTATCGTGCTATCAAAAAGGAGTGCGTTATATGGCAGTAAAAATTTTTAATAGCCTCCCTATCGATATAAAAAATGAAACTCAAAACATAAAATTATTTAGGGCCAAATTAAAGAAGTACCTAATTTCTCACGCCTTCTATTCTGTAGGTCAATTCATGGCATTCAATAACGCTTCATGAAATTGATACTAGAACTTTGTGTTGTACTAGTAGACTATATTGTAAACCTCTTCTATATATATCATCTAGACCAGGCCTGCACAAGGTTTGCGCTCTCCAAGCCGGCTCACAGCTCATGAGCGGAATGCAGATATTAGCTGCGCTCTGTATAAGGGTGGACTGGAAGAAGGGGTGATCTCGTACAAAATGTACACAAAAGAAAGTACTATTACAAGTGCTTATGAAATAAATTCCCGTTTAGTGTTTGCAAAACTATCTTGGACTATTATTAATTAATAAAGAAATATTTATTTTACAGAAGTAATAGAAATTCTATAGCTACTTAAATGTACAATATCATTTTGTTATATTTTTATTTATCAGTACATCAAAACGAGATTTTATACTGTTGGCAGCTGAAAGGAACAGTAGCCTACTGATCGTAATGAAACATCAGTTACAGATGTTCGATGTCTGCCTTTATTAAATATGTAGAGTATGGTTTTACGATAAAAGAAGTAATTGTATATGTATATATATATATATATGTATATATTTATTCACACTGCAATGGGTATATACCTGGTGGCAGTGGTAACTAATTACACACAATAATGACAATAATAAACTTATTAATTAAAATACAATTAATAATACTAATAATTAATACTAACAATAATTTATAATAATAATAATAATAATAATAATAATAATAATAATAACAACAACAGGGAATATCCTAAATTAAGTGAAACGATCACTTAAAATAACATTTGAAATAAATCTAATTTGTATCTTAAACCCAAGATCGAACTAAAACCCACGAGTATGATATGTTCATATCTGCACAAGTACCTTTCAATATTACACTCATTTCGCTGTCAACTCACTCACTGCACTGGAACTACGACACATTTCACTGATTCTATCCTGATTTCACTAACACTTCAAAAACATTTCACTGTTCAAATACTTTGCACTGCCACTATAAACTATAAAGCTTCACTGACAGGAACACGTTTCACTTACACTACACACTTCACTGACACAACATAATTCTTCACTGATACAACACTTCAATAACAACATATAATTTACACCCTTTAAATACTGTGTATAATTACCGTCTATTAGTAAAGTCCTTAAGCCTATTTTTAAATACATTTTTGGTAAAGTTGATTATAGAAAACACTTGCTCACAAATATAAATGTTGAGTCAAACATAGCAATCATTTTCACAGGCAGCCTGTGTAGTCGTGGATATTATTGCTAATGTTTAGTCTTGTAAAACTCAACCAGGCCAGTAGTATTATTCAAACGATCTTTAGCCCTTAGGTCACACTGAAGATCAATAAGTTCGAGCTGTAAATCGTTAACTGTTAAATGTTATGTTCCGTCTTTTAGATTCCTCCATACTGTACTGTAGCAGTAGGTAAGCAACGCGAAACAGCTACTGAGAATAGGCCTACACACTGCACTCCACTAGATAGCTGAGTGGTCGTTTCCCTCTCCTCTACCTAAGGCAAGTCTATGTCATTCTGACGTATCTTCCTCCCCGTTTCGGCGAGCGGTTCATACCGCTCTCCCGCTCCGAAAGAGGGCGCGCGCTCGTTGAGCGTTGTTTGTGCAGGCCTGATCTAGACTATGACTATAAATCAAGACTTTATAGCAGTATTAAGTTTTTTGACTTATTCCATATTCTAGCTGTGAAGCAATGTATGAATACCATGGAATGTTAGTAAATACAGTACAATCTTCCTTCCGTGTATCGGGCGTGCTGACCTGTTACGGCTTCATGCCGTTATTTTAATGGTCTTCCTAGAGATCTCTTACCTCTGGGATGGTAATTAAGAATCTGGCGAGAGATGCGGATTTCGATCCAAGCGTTGAAGATGTTGCTTCTAGAGAGTCCTATACGCAGATAAATGGTTCATAATTGAATAGATTTTGAGTTTTTGCAGAATGTGTTATTATTATTATTATTATTATTATTATTATTATTATTATTATTATTATTATTATTCGCTAAATGGTCGGAAGACAGTGGTATGAAAATTAACGTATCCAAAACTAATGTAATAACCTTTTCTAGAAAAACTTCTTCACTGAATTTAATTATTATCTAAATAATATTCCAATTAACAGAACGGATTGCGTAAAAGATTTGGGAATATTCTTTGACAGTAAATTGTATTTTCATAGTCACATTGATTACATTTACAATCACGCAATCGGAATGCTAGGAATAATACGGTCAATAACTTATTCTTTTTCCACACCCGATTCTCTTTTAATGCTATACTATACATTGGTGCGATCGAAACTCGAATATGCATCTGTAGTTTGGAACTCGATTACAACTACGGACTCGGCTAAATTAGAAAATATACAAAGAAAATTTATATCCTTATGTTCATTCAGATTTCTGCCCATTAATTCCGGGTACAGTTAGGTCTATGAGAGAAAATGTGAATATTTTAATTGTCAAAATCTATATTCTAGACGCCATGAGTTAGATTATCTTTTCTTTTGTAAAGTCCTCAAAGGTGATACATCCTGTGACTCTTTCTTAAACAATATTACCTTACGTATTCCAACAAAAGATATGAGAGCCCACAAACTTTTCTATATTAGAGATTCGAAATTTCTTTCACCAGTCTCCAGATGCATTAAAAATGCCAACATGCATGGCTGCGAATTCGATCCCTTCAATGTATAGACTTAGTTTGCTCTTGGCAACGATTTATCATTTATGTATTCTTTTAGGCATTATACTCAATTATCATTGTCTCATAGTATTCTTAGTTATCCATTCATCGTCATTATTGTCATTAATTGTAATTGTATTTATGTGTAATAATTATTTTTGTAGAATGTTTTTGTTATATTCCTTGTGCTGAACTCTAATTGGCCACTGGCTGTTGTACAGCACATTAAATAAATAAAAATAAATAAATAAATAAAATAAATAAATTATTATTATAAGTAGTAGTAGTAGTAGTAATGTTATTACTATTGTTAGTATTATTACTGTTACTATTATTATTATTATTATTATTATTATTATTATTATTATTATTATTATTGTTAGAAATACACTGTACCTAAGCGCAAGACTTAAATCCATCTGTGATGTCGAGTTTAATGATTCAGTATTGGTTTTAGTGATGACGATTTTAATAATTGTTAAGAACGGCTTGACTTTGGACAGTTTATGACGATATTTGGAGATCTGTGATTATATAATATTGCAATTATTTGTTTTTTTTTTTTAAATTAAAATGGCGTGTGCAGTTGAGGGGACCAGTTCTCCATTTGTGAACCCCTCAATCACGGAAGATATTTCTTACTCTTCAACTTTTCACACAGGCAATGCCCGAGGTCCTCTCCGCTGTGATGTGCGCAGAACGTGAACTCATGTACAGCGGACACAGTTCTGAGCATGAAGCAATGATTATGCACTTATGCAACGTTTGCACACAGTCTATGCAGCCGGTGCCGCAATATGTGGAATATCCTGCAACATTAGGAGAACTTGCATTCCATTAGCACCATTTCGCTTCACAGAGCTAACTTTATTTCAGTGTTACTCCAATTGTTGAAATTATAATATAATATGTAAAGATAATTCTAAAAGAATTGAGGGGGCAGCTAGTTTCGTTAACACCATTTAAAGCTATTTGAGTTGGCGTGCTTACTTCACCCATTTTTTTATCTCTCGTGTCAAAATTGAGTATCATTAAATGACATTCGCATTACACAGTAATTAAAAAAATCACAGTTGGAAGTTAAGGTTTGATTCGTTAACTACAGAATTGATTCATTACCTGCAGACTTAGTATTTCTTTATATTCGGAATATGTATGAGAAGAACTTTCTGTGTTAAATTTTAACGTACCTTGTTAAAATGTTTCGACCTATTTTGGGTCATCTTCAGAACTGGTCGTTGGTACACAGACTACTCAACATACCAATGAACCAACAGGATTACAATGAACAACTAAACACAATCAAATACATAGCACAAGAAAACGGATACAACCCCAACATAATAGACAACATAATACGTAAGACAAAACAAAACCACAAAAAACAGAAGAATACAACACAAACACAAGAACACAAAAAATACATCACACTAACATACGAAAACAAAAACCCCACATATAATTGCAACCTCATTTAAGAAATTAAATTACAACATCGCATACAGAACAAATAACACTCTACAAAAATATCTCAACACACAAACAACACAAACAAACAAATACAACCACACAGGCGTATACAAACTCAAATGTAACACCTGCAACAACTTCTACATAGGACAAACAGGCAGATCATTTCAAACACGTTACAAAGAACACATCACAGCCATAACAAAATTACAAAACACCTCCACATATGCAGAACACATCACAAATGCCAACCACACCTACAGAGACATCAACACAGACATGGAAATACTGCACATCCAACCAAAAAGCCAGAAACTCAACACACTAGAACAATATGAAATATACAGACACACGAAAACACACCCCAACGATATTCTCAACACACAACTCAATTTCAAAACACATACACTACGAACGCACCCTCACAGGAAACAAGAGGCGCCAAGACCAACAACGACCAGTTCTGAAGATGACCCAAAATAGGTCGAAACATATTAACAAGGTACGTTAAAATTTAACACAGAAAGTTCTTATCATACATATTGCGAAGTGATACAGTGTTAAAAGTTGTGTAATCAAGATGTATTTCTTTATATCCTATTCGTACAATATACATAACAGCAGGGAGTCCTACCTTTTAAAATACGAGGGTCATTTCGTAAATAATGCACACATTTCTTTTACTTGCACGTTTATTTGTTTACAGTGTGTCTTGACATTTCTTCAATATAGTCTGCCTACTTCTCAATGGCTGAATCCCAGCGTCTGGGAATCTTTAACATTCCATCCAAAGCACCACTTCTGTTCACCTGTCGGCTGGTTCGTGTAACTGTGACAGAAAGCTCTTCTATATACTAGGGCTGGATAAAAGTAATGGCAACAGTTCGATATTTCTGACATGGCTTTATTCACAGGGGTACAACATTTATGTACTTTCTATATAGTCGTCCCCCTTATTTATTACCTTTTGCCAAATGATTGGAAGGCGTCGTACACCATCAGCGAGTCCATCTTTGTTGATGTTCCGTATTGACCGCCCTAAAGCACGGATAAGTTTATCTCTGGTATTGTACCGGGTCCCTCGCAGTGGTTCTTTCACTTTGGTGAAAAGATCGTAATCGCATGGATCATATCGGGTGAGTACGGTGGATGTTCCAGTAGTC
This sequence comes from Periplaneta americana, assembly GCF_040183065.1. Classification (NCBI taxonomy): domain Eukaryota; kingdom Metazoa; phylum Arthropoda; class Insecta; order Blattodea; family Blattidae; genus Periplaneta; species Periplaneta americana. The sequence goes on from NC_091124.1 coordinate 183,442,418, forward strand.
CGCGTTTTCCGTCTGCCTTGGAGGTACAGCGTGGTGCAGTATTACCCCATCAATGTCACACGCCACAATGAACATCTCCTTCACAGCACTTTGTGTAGGGCGCACTTTCTTCGGACGAGAAGAACCTGGATGCTTCCATTCATTTGATTGACGTTTCAAGTTTGGTTGGTTTCGTCCACAGCGACGATTCGTCCAAGAAAGTCGTCATGTTTCCTTTGGTACCGGTCCAACAAGGACTGTGCGACTGCATAGCGGTGCCATTGTTAAACCTCGGTAACCCAGAATGTCTTGCAGAATGTGGAGCACAGTTTTGTGACATACTCCGACTTCCGCTGCTAACTCACGCGCAGTCCATCGGCGATCAGCATCCAACAGGGAAGCAAGGAGTTGAACTGTGTTGTCCTCCACGCGGGGTCGTCCTGTACGGAGGTTGTCCTGAACGGCATCCCTGCCTTCCCGGAACGCTTTAACCCATCGTGTCACTGTGCGATATGGCAACGCTGCATCGCTACATGCTTCACGCAGTCCCTGAAAACATTCTTGTGCATTACGACCTCGTGTCACTTCAGGAACGTTGCTCTAGTTTTGTAAACGTGGTCTTAGGGCGCTCGCACTATCCCTATGAAAGTCAACGTTCTACACACTGCAGTAGATTGACAGAGTACTGTCGCCGCTGGGTGCACTAACTCATCTAACAGTCCTTGTTCATGTTCACACAGATGGCAGCTCTCGAACGAACCATCGTCACGTGACAGCAGTGTTGCCATAACTTTTTATCCAACACGTCCACGCATAGGGTCTTTCAACTTTGGGAAGAATCGACGTATGGCGGACTGTAGGGAGCGTGAGAGAACAATCCACAGCCGTAGTTATGCAGCTTTCAGGTTACAACATTTTCGATGTGTGGGCGAACATTGTCGTGGAGAATCAGTGGTCCAGCCTCGAGGAACTGAGGTCGGTTTTTGTGCATTTTTCTGCGCGTGTTTTTCATGAAGTTATGATAACACACTGTTATGATTCTTGTTCCACAAGGTACCATAACTGTCATTATGATTCCCTGGTGATCATAAGCAAAGACCATCATTTGCTTCACCTTTGAGGTCGTCGAAATTTTTTTGGTCGCGGTAAAGCTGAACCTCTCCACTCGTTCATCTATGATTTCAACTCCGGCTCAAAGATTCTAATCCAAATATCAATAGCGACAGTTACACGCAAGAATGCTAGACCTTCAATTCCGAATGTTTGTTTCAGCAAGGTTGCAATGTCTAGGCGTTTGTGCTTTTGTTCAGTCAAACAGTGAGGGACCCATCGCAGAGACATTTTTCTCTCCTTTAAATCGTTTGTCAGAATTCAGAATACTGACGTTGGTGGAATCCCCGTGACTTCAGAAAGTTCCCCACATGATCTTCTTCAAGAGCATCTGCCACAAGGTTCACACTTCGTTCATCTGTTGATGTTTTCGGCCTTCCTGATCTTGGATCATTGTCTATGTCAGGGCTGGGCACATTACGTGATTCTGAGAAATGAGCGCTGTGTGCTTTAAAGAGCGGATCTTGCGAGCGCTGTGACGTATGCATACTGTACGTCATTCAGTGTCGGTGCAGTAGTGACTCTGCAGTATGATGGCGAACTTTGAAGACGGAGCTTCCGCCCATACATTAAAGCGGCCCGCTACTCCCAATGCTTTCAATGTATCATGGGAGGAGGAGTTCTTTTTGGTAGAGAGCAGTGGATTAGCAAATTGTTTAATTTGGCATAAAACACTCCAGCTGATTAAGAAGTTCAATATCCAACGACATTATTCTTTACAACATGCTACTGAATATGACAAATATGTTGGTAATGAACGCCATAAATTAATACAACTTAAAGAAAATGTTTCTCAGGTACATTATATTAGAGTATCTATTTGATATTTATATTGCATTATAAGTTATTATACATTTAGGAATATATAATTTTAAATTATACAAATATTATGATATATCATATTACAGTTCATGATATATCATATCATATCATATCATATCATATCATATCATATCATATCATATCATATCATATCATATCATAAGGACCTTACTAATAGACGGTAATTATACACAGTACTTAAAGGGTGTAAATGATATGTTGTTATTGAAGTGTTGTATCAGTGAAGAATTATGTTGTGTCAGTGAAGTGTGTTGTATCAGTGAAGAAGTATGTCGTGTCAGTGAAGTGTGCTGTGTAAGTGAAACGTGTTCCTGTCAGTGAAGCTGTATAGGTTATAGTGGCAGTGCAAAGTATTTGAACAGTGAAATGTTTTTGAAGTGTTAGTGAAATCAGGATAGAATCAGTGAAATGTGTCGTAGTTCCAGTGCAGTGAGTGAGTTGACAGCGAAATGAGTGTAATGTTGAAAGGTACTTGTTCAGATATGAACATATATTCGTGGGTTTTAGTTCGATCTTAGTTTTAAGATACAAATTAGAATATTTCAAATGTTATTTTAAGTGATCGTTTCATTTAATTTAGTATATTCCCTGTTGTTGTTGTTATTATTATTGTTATTATTATTATTATTATTAGTATTAATTATTAGTATTATCATTAATTTTATTTTTAATTAATAAGTTTATTATTGTCATTATTGAGTGTAATTAGTTACCACTGCCACCGGGTATATACCCATTGCAGTGTGAATAAATACATACATACATACATATCATATCATATCATATCATATCATATCATATCATATCATATCATATCATATCATGTCATGTCATATATAATATCGTATATTATGTATTAATAGGATGACAATAATGCACTAAGTGAATTAGCTACAAAATTTGCCACGAAATTGCAAAGGAATTGAAAACATTCAACGAAGGTGAACTCATCAAGCGATGTTTAATTACAATGGCAGATGAACTCTGTCCACAGCAAGTAGGGGAAGTGGAAGCCATACGCCTGTCTCGTAGAACCGTGGTGAGGAGCTTGCAGTATGTGCGTATGGGTTATGTAAATAAGCCTAATGATTTGTGTGTGTGCATAGAGCGAAGTTTATTCCATTAAATTAATAAGAGTGTCATAAATTCTGTACTGTACAATGGATTGATGTAATATCCTTATAATCTATTATGTACTGACAGACTGAATGACTAGAACAACCGTGGCTCTTGTTACATTAATGCAGGGAAGGTAGCTGTAATGCGAGTCCGCCACTGCGTGAGCGTTCTGCTCCGGCTTGGAATTGAAGTGCCTTGCGGAGCGAGAGCAGCTCTGGCCGGCTATATGGAGCCGCTCTCATGCCGGCCCTGATCTATGCTCATACGACCACCACGAAAACGATGAGCTCAACGAGAAACTGTGCTACGATCCACTGTGAACTCACCGCAAACTTCACTTAAAGCACTGTGCATGTCTGTGTGGTTTTTACAACGTAAAGTTTCGGTCTTAATGTACGGCGTTTGAGCTTCAAAAGTAACAGTACTCCAAATACGTGCAGGCTCCATTTCTAGCTCTCGTTATTTAAACACAGACTATGGTATGGATGACACAAAACACTTGTTTCTTCATCAAGCTTTCAACTGCAATTGACGTAATTTTCACTGTTGTTGCGTCACGCAATCAGCAGTACTGCCAACCTGTGCATTGTTTATGAAAGGACCCTGGTATCAAGCTAAGGTATCCTTCTGGGCCTTCTTATTGAAAAAACAAGATAATCAACTAATCGCGTCTGTACCTCTGCATACAGCTCGTCTCCTCTGGAGAAAGATGTCCTTTACACTGTTTCATATGACGCTTTATCTTGTGTAGGTAATCAAATAAAGAAGGAATTTGTTTACACAGATTTTTTGCAAAATCAAAAGTTTACTACATGACCTTTGCAAATAAATCTCACAATCTTAATATATGTGAGGAAAAACTATTAATGGGTCATTCACTCACTTGTAATGACTGCACTCACCCAATTCCTAGTGATTTAAATAATTCAATATCTTCAGAGCTGTTATGAATTCCTACGGGAACAATATTTTTAATATGATCGATCCCTACAATTTTATCCTTCCCTACAAGAGTAATAAATACATGAATATGCATCAGGCCCCGTTTTTTAAATTCAATTGTGTACGTATATGAAATTTGTAGTATCTCCAATACGAACCAAAATGCTAAATGTTATGTTTTATTTAACGACGCTCGCAACTGCAGAGGTTATATCAGCGTCGCCGGTATGCCGGAATTTTATCCCGCAGGAGTTCTTTTACATGCTAGTAAATCTACTGACATGAGCCTGTCGCATTTAAGCACACTTAAATGCCATCGATCTGGCCTGGGATCGAACCCGCAACCTTGGGCATAGAAGGCCAGCGCTATACCTACTCGCCAACCAGGTCGACTCCACAATGTCGGGTCTGATGTTTGTCTCTCGTTGTTGTTTTAGTCAACTGTCCGAAGACATGTTTAAACCTCATAAGTGATACCATTAAGGCATAACTCATGACGCAACTAAGCCAGGAGATAATGGGATAGGGCGGCCAGTTCCTTCCCCCTCCATTGCATACATCGCCGACTATTAACATACTGTATTACACTAGTCAAACTTCAGATGCATACAAACAATTGTTCTTCCTCTGACACATATCGTCAAGTGAGATGTACTGCCTGATATCAGATGGACATATCAGCCAGGACCTCAGTCAGAGGTATTGCCTCTCGTTTGAGTGAATACTATGCATTGCAAGTAGGGGAGAGTAGGGGTAATATCGGACAGTGAGTTTCTTTCATCTACCATACGATGATAGTACCTGATTGAAATGGTTACGTTTCTATGATGTCGTATAGAGAAACGTAACCATGTCATTCAGGTACTACCATATGGTGGTAGATGAAAAAAACGCACTGTCCGATACTACCCGATGTCCGATACTACCCGACTCTCCCCTAAATGTTTTAAATTAGTCATGCTTAAGGAATTTCCGAACTATTGTCAAAAAATTCTGGCAATTCTGCAAAATGTTTTTTGGATATCCCACAAAAGAAGATGGTAAAATAACAATTTTACGTATTATTACCTTATTAATGTCTGCATTAATATCCAATGCATCAGAAAGGCTAACCTAGATCTACGTTTCCATCCTTAATATAGTTATATATTTCAATCTGTCACCATGAATTGGGCAAGAACAACCAACAATTGACACATTTACGTTAACTTTTCAGCATTTAATATTGGGTTAAATTTTTCTGGAGAAGTCTTTACACCCATTTCGTAGCATAGGCGACATATTCAGGAATTGTTAAATTTTGTCGAACTTTCGTACTTCTGGTTGGGTTTATTCCGAGGTTTTCCCCAACCTTAGGGCGAATGTCAGATAATCTATGACGAATCCTTGGCCTCATCTCGCCAAATACCTCTCTCTATCACCAATAGCTAGTAGTAGATACAGGGTCGTTACATAACCAAGTTTAAAAACTATGAACTAAGTTGCTTGAAGAGGGATAATTGTTGTTGTTGTAGTAGTAGTAGTAGTAGTAGTAGTAGTAGTAGTAGTAGTAGTAGTAGTAGTAGTAGTAGTAGTAGTAGTAGTAGTAGTAGTAGTAGTAGTAGTAGTAGTATACAGAGTGTTTAAAAAATACGGGGCATAATTTCAGGTATGTATTTCCCACATGTAGACAATCAAAATAGTTCATTACAACATGTGTCCGGAAATGCTTCATTTCCGAGTTATGGCCTTCACAACATTGAAATTCACCGGAACGTTTTTCTTTCCGCAGATCATTGCCGTCAAAGGAGACATTAAGAGGGCACTCTGACAGTTCATTCCGAGGCGAAGGTTACATTCAGTACTTGGATCGAAGGTTTCCTGATCGATTGATAGGTAGAGGTGCCCCAATTGCTTGGCCTCCAAGCTCACCTGATCTGAACCCTCTCGATTCCTACTTGTGGGGCCATTTAAAATCATTGGTTTATTCGTCTCCGGTGCCTGATTTGGAATCCCTTCGGAATCGAATTGTGGCATGTTCTGAGGACATACGCAATACTCCTGGAGTTTGGGATCGTGTTCGCAGGTCAATGAGACATCGATGTGAGGTCTGTATTCAAGCAGGAGGTGGATATTTTGAACATATTCTGTAATGACAACGACCTGCGGAAAGAAACACGTTCCGTTGAATTTCAATGTTGTGAAGGCCATAACTCGGAAATGAAGCATTTCCGGACACATGTTGTAATGAACTATTTTGTTTGTCTACATGTGGGAAATACATACCTGAAATTATGCCCCGTATTTTTAAACACTCTGTATAGTAGTAGTGGTAGTAACGTATCAGCAAAGGAAGAAGAAGAAAAAGTAACGCAGGCAAAGTGAAATGAACATATGAAATGTAGTATTATAAACAGAGGAATAAAAGGAAAGATGTTTATTTTATTTTATTGGGTTATTTTACGACGCTGTATCAACATCTAGGTTATTTAGCGTCTGAATGAAATGGTGATAATGACGATGAAATGAGTCCGGGGTCCAGCACCGAAAGTTACCCAGCATTTGCTCGTATTGGGTTGAGGGAAAACCCCGGAAAAAACCTCAACCAGGTAACTTGCCCCGACCGGGATTCGAACCCGGGCCACCTGGTTTCACGGCCAGACGCGCTGACCGTTACTCCACAGGTGTGGACCAAGGAAAGATGTGAGAAGATAAAGAGCATGGCATTTGAGGGGCGGCAAAGAGGCCACAACAGCCCTCAAGACTTGCTTAAAATTATATTTCAATCCATACGGATTCTGAACTAGCTCAGTTGTGATCAGGTTGATGTAATTGAAGGGCTCTCTGCAAACAGGAAGAAGCTCCACTTTTGCAAAATTGTGGTTACAATGTAATTTTTGATTAATGAAAGACAATAATAACTCAACATACACTTTTACTTCGGTTTTTAATATAGCTTAACTTTCTTGGGTTGGAAAACAACAAAATCATTCTAAAAATTAGAAATTTTAATTGAGCTTTTTTTGAGGCTATATTCTCCTACCTGGGAGTTTCATTTTATCACTCACTCATTTATTACAATCAGCAATTGATGGGTAAAACATAAACAAATAATCGAGCTACTCTCTTTTTGAAAAAAAAAATCAGATAGGCTAATTAGCCACATTTTGCACTGAACACATATATTGTGCGAATATCAAAGTACAAGACAAGACATAGCGGATATACATATATATATATATATATATATATGTATACACATCATTAATTTGAAGGAGTTAGTCTTTGAGATATTTCAAACAAAAAGGTTTAATAGAATTTTGCTCGTTTTTGCTTCCTTTTCGGGATAAAAAAATGTTTTATATGAAGCATTTCATTAAGGGTTTTCGGAAAGCCATTGATATAATTCTCAATATGCTCAGTGAAATTTAAGAGAGCAGTGTGTTATGATATATGATTGAAGGAATTTTAGTTTTGCCCTTTAAATGTGAAGAAATTTGATGCGGACAAATGTAATATTGTGAAATTCCTTTGCACAACGAAAAGTTAAATTTCTTCGGATTAAATTTCTGCACATTTAAAGGACAAAGCTAAAAATATTTCATTCATTTATTATCATAATACACTGCTGTCTTATATCAGGAGAATAGTTTCGGAATTAAATCAATGGCTCTCCCAGAACACGCTATGAAATATTTTATATAAAAATTATCTCGAAAAGAAAGTAAAAACGAGCTTTTTTTTTTGTCTGAAATATCTCAAAGAATAACCCCCTGAAATTAATGACACTACTTACTGTTCACCCTGTACATAGCTCCAGCAGCTGCCTCCTCTTTGCAATGAAACGATTACGAACTCAGTTCTAGTTCCACTGTAACTCTACCTTACTACAAATCACACCGTTCTTGCACTAAAAAATCGGGCATATGTTTTAACGTATGGGCTATTCCATATGAAATCGATCTGTAAAAAACCTCGCATTTTTTGTGCTCTAATTTTTTCCCTACTTATACAAGGTGCTGAGGGGAGTGCATTTTCAAAAATATACTATCGAAAGTCAAACGGTTTTCGTATTATTTAGCGACAAAATTTAGCGTATTTTATAAAAACAAGCCTCTTTCAGCGCTCAGAACTCTGGAACCATTTACTGCAGAACATTGAACGGGAGCTCATTTTGAAGTTGACATTTGGTAGGTTATATTAAGAAGTAATCCTTATTTTTATTGTACACAGAGAGACAGATAATCTGATTTTACTTACTTCTAGACTTTTTGCCAATTTGTAAAAATGTAAAAAAATATTGGGAAAAAAACCTTGCATTATTAAGAGGGATTCGGCATTGTTTGCTTAGTGGTACGGTAATAAGTTTCGAGGGTATTGAATAGATTATTTTCACACGCCTGGACTTGAACGGCGCAGTACCGCACGCACTGGCCGAGAGCTGAAGATAAGCGAGCGTTGGGCGTCATTTTACTCCTGTGTTTATGAAAACCTGTGATAATGCTAGCACAGCCATGACTGCTGGACGAAACATCACGTGTTTGTCTCCTGGCCTTGCTTGTCTCGGCTAGCTCCAGTCTCATAGTCAGCTGGTTACTTCACGAGCGTACTATTTATTTTCTTTATTTTATATTTTCAATACTTTCTTATCAACATAATTTTCAATACTTTCTTATCAACATACCATCAGTAAAAATGTGTTTATTTGTACTTTCATAGCGGAATCTAACTATATATTTTAAAAATATTTTTTTCCTAGCCAAAGGCGTCTTAATGAGGAAAAATCTAAATTTCTCCATTTCCATAAAAACTAAGAAAATTTGTTTACATGTCAATATAAACTTTAATTTCTCAGCATCAAAATAAATCATGATTTTTATCATTGGGTGAAAGGGTTTCGGAGCTACAACAGTTTAAAGTTGCAAATTTTATGAAAATACGATAAATTGAAATATTTTTAATTTAAACACTATGAAGTTCTGATGCCTCGAACTTTGCACAAAGCAATGTATCACAGTTCTCTACGTACAAAAAGAGTTTCATTGTATTTAGAAATTGTAAGGTCAATTTTCTCTATGTTGCGTTCGATTTGAGATGGAATAGCTCGTATGAAACAAGCAAAAGATTAATTTTACCAAAAAGTGGAGCCACCCTCTTTTTCTTGAGGCTGTTTATAGGAGACACGCTCCGGCTCCGTAGCTCTCCCCCTGGCGATGAAGTTGGACCGCAGGAACGCGCCTGCAACCACGTGTTGCACTCACTCACCGCAAATGAGGCTTTGTGGAAGGCGTATGAAAAATTCAGCGCCCACAAGCCTATTAAAATTATATTGTCTTGTGGATCACGTAGTAGGATCTTAACGTGCTAGAAATTTGTCTAGCACCCTCTACGGTGAGGGCAGTTGTCGACAATCAGTTCGAGTGCAAAATAGTTTTAGAGTCGAGGGCTCTTAATAGCCTATAACACGCCATCAGAACCAACTCCTATTTAAATATGTGTTTATATTATGGATGAAAGTTTAAATAATATTTACTCCATAAAACACAATATTTACAATGTAATGAGATAAATAGTAATATACGTTACAAGAGCGGTATGTTGACGTTTTCATGTTCGAGGAAAAGATTGAAAAAGCGAAACGTAGTTGAGCTTTTTTAATTTCCGAGAACATGAAAACAAACATACCGCTCGTGTATCGTACATTATTTTGTGCGAAGATCGTTTATTACATACCTGAAGGACGAATTTCTAATTAGTTGCAATGAAATCTCCATGTTGGTTTCTGTTTAATGACGGCAACTTCGGAACACCAAAATATTTTTCTTCAACATTGTTGCTATAAAATGTTTTCTGTGTTTACTATACTCCAGCAGGCCGTGATATACGTCTGTCTTTTTTTTCCGCCAGTCTATAAATGCGAACTTAAAACAAACGGTAAGGTTATGTAATGATTTATTTTTCATTTTAATATTTTAACAATATTATTTATATAAAATATTGCAGTAATAACATCGGCATCTGGAATCTTGTCGATTTTTTCACGGCTCCCTTAATGTTACTTGTATCAGGAATGCAATAAGTTTAGTGGAGTAGTAGAGTTTACTTAATGTTTGCAAATATTTAAAAACAATAATTAACATTGCAATTTAGGTGAAATTGCAGTGGTAAGTTTCCAATTTATAATTGTTACTATGTTAAACGCCTAAAGCAGTAAAAGGAATGTCGCTCTTAAGCGGTAAGAAGAGGGAAATTGTTATGTGTGTTACGTTGGGAATACTGAATGTGGTATTTCACACTTACCGCGTATTGGTTCTGTGCGGAAAACAAGCAAATACGCACGATCTCGCACAAATATAATTTTACATCACAAGTTCATTATTTAGGCCTATCTGCTTATCATTCTGCTAGTCTATGCGGATGACGTGAATATGTTAGGAGAAAATTTACAAACGATTAGGGAAAACACGGGGATTTTACTGGAAGCAACTAAAGAGATAGGTTTGAAAGTAAATCCCGAAAAGACAAAGTATATGATTATGTCTCGTGACGAGAATATTGTACGAAATGGAAATATAAGAATTGGAAATTTATCTTTTGAAGAGGTAGAGAAGTTCAACTATCTGGGAGCAACAGTAACAAATATAAATGATACTCGGGAGGAAATTAAACACAGAATAAATATGGGAAATTCCTGTTATTATTCGGTTGAGAAGCTTTTATCATCCAGTCTGCTGTCAAAAAATCTGAAAGTTAGAATTTATAAAACAGTTATATTACCGGTTGTTCTTTATGGTTGTGACACTTGGACTCTCACTTTGAGAGAGGAACATAGGTTAAGGCTGTTTGAGAATAAGGTTCTTAGGAAAATATTTGGGGCTAAGAGGGATGAAGTTACAGGAGAATGGAGAAAGTTACACAACACAGAACTGCACGCAATGTCTTCTTCACCTGACATAATTAGGAACATTAAATCCAGGCGTTTGAGATGGGCAGGGCATGTAGCACGTATGGGCGAATCCAGAAATGCATATACAGTGTCAGTTGGGAGGCCGGATGGAAAAAGACCTTTAGGGAGGCCGAGACGTAGAAGGGAAGTTAGTATTAAAATGGATTTGAGGGAGGTGGGATATGATGATAGAGAATGGATTAATCTTGCTCAGGATAGGGACTAATGGCGGGCTTATGTGAGGGCGGCAATGAACCTCTGGGTTCCTTAAAAGCCAGTAAGTAAGTAAGTAAGTAAGTAAGTAAGTAAGTAAGTAAGTAAGTAAGTAAGTAAGTAAGTAAGTAAGTAAGTAAGTAAGTAAGTATCTGTTTATCATTTATGTGCTCCTAATTTATAAAAATCGTATTTGTACAATTGAGGAGCTGAGTTCCAAAAGTTGTATTATCCAAAATTAAAAAAAAAAAAAAAAAATGAAGTTTCGTTTAGTTTCATATACTACTGGCACACCTGCATCATCTAATGTCGTTGTTTTGTGGGAAAAGTGATTTTATCCCATATATTTTGACATATAAAAAGTGGCATTGGTTCCAAAAGCTGCTTAATCCTTTGCAAGTTTTGTACCAGAAAGTGCCTAATCCAATATCATTTTAGTTCCTATTCTTGCCTAATCCATTTTGTAAATGTTTTGCATGTTGTCCATTTGTGTCCAAAACATGCCTGATTTTTAATTTGAAGGTAGGCCTATTTCAAAACTTGGGAGGTGATTTTGAATTCAATTTTACATGCTTGAAACATATAGCCTACAGCAGCCGTGGCGAGAACGTGACTCGCGAGACATTGTGGCTCGCAGTGATAGCTGTGCATTCCATTTTCTTCTAACCTCCGCCAACCCCCACCCTCTCACTCACTGGAGTCAAACTCCGTTCCATTTGCATTTGTCTCTGACCTGCGAGTGGCTTATGTCTCTCTCGAAACCATGTACGGAAGTTCCAAGTAGGATGGGAGGACGCATTTTTTCTGTCAATATGATGAGAATATTAAACATATGATTTGTTCACTAGTATTACGAGGAAAACGGTTGAATAACATAAAACGGTATTATACTACATATCACTCATGAAACATTAAAAGGTGAAGTATCATCATCATCATCATCATCATCATCTTCATCTCTGTACGTCGATCCTTTTTCAGCAGATGTACGAATAATGCGATATTCGCTACAACTTACGTTTCAACAATTAAAATAGTAAAAACCAAATTTAGATCACGACTCACAGACAGACAAGTACCTTCGTGATCAACTACGACTGGCAGTAAGTGACATAATTCCTGATTTTGAAACGTTGTCGCAAAGACATTCTGAAGACAGTTAATTTTAGGTTGTGATATTGTTCATTTATTGTTCATTTCTTTCTTCGTTACACATTAGTTTGTACCCTTATACTGTATAAAATTATATTTAAGTGTTTGACGTAAGGAAAATGAAAATCCGTTAATAAGTCAGACAGATGCTTAACTTCCCCTTCGGGGTGTCCGCCTCCCTCCATAGGTGCTATACATTTTGCAGGTTACACAGTGGCTCGGCGCACGATTACATTTTCTCCACCGCTGATCTATACTATTAATAAATCTGTAACATAAATTTTTCTGCTGATGTTTGATTTTTTAAGAATAATATTGGTGTTAACATGAATAATTAATTATCCTGAAACCAAAAATCGAGTTTTTTTTTTAAATTTTTGTTTGTATGTCTGTCTGTCTGTCTGTCTGTCTATCTGGTTTTTCGCTACCTTCATGGATAATGGCTGAACCGATTTATATGAACACTGGATTATAAATTAAGTTAGTTTTAACTTAGATTTTAGGCTATATGGTATTCAAAATACTTTATTTAAAAGGGGGGTTATAAGGGGACCTGAATTAAATAAATCGAAATATCTCGCTTGTTATTGATTTTTATGAAAAATATTACATAACAAACATTTCTTTAAACATGATATCCGATATGTTTTATTCAATACAAAATGTTGATAGGACTGATATTTAACGAGATATATGAATATGTAAATAACACTGCCTTTTATGTCATTGCCGCCTCAGATTACTCGTATACCAATAATAAAGACAAAACAAATGACTCTGCATTTAACAACCCTTCTTATACGGATGATATTCATGTGTGTTTATAACATAATAAATATTACTGTAAAGAGAGAGTGTTTGTATGTGTGTATGAGATAATTTTGGAAACTATTCGATTGATTTCGATAGTTCTTTCATAATTGGAAAGTGCAGTTCCTTCAGCTAGACATATTGTAGGCTTTACGTCACTACAGAAGCTCCAGAATGAATCGAGGACTGGGCACGAATGCAGGATAAGGTACGATTAAAACAGACTCTTACGCGCAGAAAATTTGACAGACTGTTGAAACTAACGGTGGGTGAGCTATATGTAGTTAAATTAAATGATATTAGAAGGTAATAAAATGTTATATCTGCTTCGCGGTGCGTTTATTGATGAACCAATGATAGTCAGGGACTTAATAATTTTACAAATATATTGAATACGTGACACATACATATCAAGTATTGATTATTCTGTAAGATCACGGTACATATTTTGTTTAATTACTTATTTCGGTGAGCTACGGTAGTATATATTTAAACTTTATTTGGTCCACATCAAATATTACTTTTTACTAGATTTTTTTGTCCATGTAAAATAATCGAATTTTTACGAATGTTGTCGTAAAAGGCAAGTAGACCTATTTCACCTGAAAAAAAAGAGATTGAGTAAAAATTAGTATTTTAACTTGGAGATCACTGAAGCTGTTAATTTTCTAGATTATCAGAGTCGTTTTACAAACTGCCATAAAATGGCGTTCTTTTCTCATTACGTATACCCACATTTGTTTCCTACGATTCTTAAAATAATATTTAAATATCATGTTAAATATAATGTGCTTTTATTTACGTAAACAAAGATGCACAATGAGGCCAACACAAAAAATTACCTTCGTACACAATGCACGCTATATTCATATTGATTTGGAGTGATTTGTTAATAAATGTATTCAAGACTAATTTAGAAACATGTTAAACGAATTATTCTTGCAGCAAAAACGGATGCTCTCTAGACCGATTAGTCGTATTTAATTATGTAATTACTTCATAGTTTCATCTGGTATTGTACGACGTTATGACTGAGATACCTTTTGTTAATTATTTTTACTCATAAAATTAGGCCATAGCAGACAGAGTGTATAAGATTTCGCGCACAGAGGGGTGGAGTCGAGATTTGGCGTGGCCTACAAATCACAAACCGTGCGAAATGTGTTGTTTTGCTAACTATTCAATATGAAGTGTTGTGCACTATGCAGAACTGTTGCCTATTAAGTATTTAACCTTCTCAGTGATCACATCGTTTCTGTAGAGTAGTATGTTATAATTCTGAGGTTATTTTCATTGGTGAGTACGTTGTGGTGTGAGAGGATATCGAAGTTTCATCTTATTTTGTTATGTAGGTTCAACATTAATAAATAATATGTCCCATTTTGTAGGTTCTATATAGCCTACTAGAGAGCATTCGCTTACATAATGTAAATCGACAGGGCGACGCGCGACCGGCACAAAGGCCATGCAACATGAGGCAAACCGTCTCGCGTACGTTCGGCAGTTTTATTATTACTGTACTTACCTGGAATATAAGAGGTGTTGGAAATGATGACCTTCTGCTGTAACACATCTCTGATATCTTTTAAGGATTTAAAAAATTCAATGGCTTCATATAGTGAGGTTTAGAGACACCAATTTTTTTCGCGAGATAACAGAAATATTTTTATGAGATGTGTTCCAATCTCTCTCATATTTCATCCAGTTTTTCTTCAGTAAGTATAAAACGTGGTCTTTTGCTGCTTTTATTTAATACTGACCCAGTTTCTCTAAATGTTTAACGAGGTTGCGTATAGTTTTGACATGTGGAACAGTAAGATTAGAAAATCTTCTTGCAAATCACCTTTTTACCTTTCCGCAATCACACTTTTCCGACAAGTCTCTACCATGAAATTCCTTTGCTCTAACGTAAATTTTAAATTTCTGTGGTGCTATGCGAACCAGCTAATCTAAACACTTCACTAACATAATTAAAAGAATAACACGCAGTCTAATGTCAACACAGCCAATCTAACAGTTACTGAAATGGACTTTCGAGCTTTTGGGAGATGGTTTGCTGCGAGTTGCTAGGCCTTCGTGCCGGTCGACCTATATTATATAAATGAACACTCTGTACAGTAGATGACACCACGCGATTGTGTCTCGCTCTACCGAGAATCATGGCAGACAGCACTCAGGCTCCGCTGCCTGCTAGAGGAGCAGTAGTGCATGTGGGATTTTAATTCGATTTGTGTTTCGTTCATTTATGGATAAGTATAAGTTGGACATTAATAATTTCGGGTAGTGTTCTGTGAGAAAAGATTTTATACGTTAACATTAGACAGGCAGGATTGTGGTACTTGGAAACGCCAAAGAAATATCTAAGTTAAACCGAAATACTTCTGCCTGAAGGCAAAATAAAATTCGGAAAATTAATAAGAGTGAGAAAGAACGGGAGAATCGTTTTTGAAATAACTATGCAAACATTTCAGTGATTCCAGCAAGAGAAACTAGCATCGAACGCTTTGATTGACATGCCAATAAGAGAGTTCGAACTTACCAGGGTCGAAAAAGAGAACGTTCTCAGAGAATTAACAAACAACGAGAGCGTATTGCTAGAACTAGACAGCGTAGTCGAAAGTTAATACGCATGTTAATGCGTATGTTAGCATTCCATTACGATCTAAATATCGATTATGCTCATTTTAAAGACATTCAAATAGGTAAAACGGATAAAATGAATCGAAAAAATGGGGTAAGGACCAAACGGGATCCCCCACAACCATTTAAAAACTTTTAGTAGTAGTACATCCGTTATCAACACACGTATTTAATAATATAAGACATTGCAGCACCTTATTCTAAGTGGTGCCTTTTGGTGACAAAGCCTTCTTTCAGCTGAGAGAACAATCCTCTGTTCTTACAAATATATTCTGTTTCAGACGCTGTTAGGTCTAACGCAGGCACGTCAGAAATCAGACTCTGAATGTGCAGTTATGTGCGCGGATCGCCCGTCTGTGCAGACTGCATCATTCAAGCGTTGCTCTTACCCTTTCTTAGCTGGAGGGGTGTACAATAATCTATTCTGCGCTTCTAGGGTTGGATTAAATTGGTATTTGGACATAATAAACACATTTGGCAGAAGAAAAAAAAACACGGTTATTATCAGTGTCTGTACTTGACAAATGTAATTCAGGAAACTTCAGGCTTACTCAGTTATACTTCACAAAGTAGTGGTTTGTAAAGCATAATTTATTAATATGATTTATATATAGTATTTGAAGAAAAAAATATTGCAATAATTTCGAAACAACAAAAAACGAACAAGTATTTCATTTTACGTAGTAGGTACTAATTATTTTAAAGTAATACACCCTACTCTTTCATTGTTCGTAGAGCATTATTATTTTTTGGGACCATTGGTACATAAATGTAGAAGAAAATATTATATTCCCAATTAATTATGTGCAGTAGGACATTGTGAAGTTTTTACACTGAAATAATTTCCTTGCTGTATGTCAATATAAATTAACATTAATATTAATCAATGATATAAATTAAGCTTAGAATTTAAATTCACATATAGTTTATTTGGAAAATGTTGAAAGCAAGTATCGACAAGTTGGAAGCGTAAGTGAAAGAAATTAAAAGCGTAGTTCACAAGCTGTGAAGCGACGATATTCTATTTATGTCAGGTTTAAAGGTTTATTAATGTAAATATATTAGTATATTATAGTGACGTGAGATGGAAAACCTTTCATTATATATTTTTCCAGAAAATTTTTCCGCCTTGCAAATAGTTGCTTTCTTCCCTCTTACAACCTCAAGAGCCTCATATATATTCCTCACTATATTCTCATCACTTACCAGCTTTGAAATGAAAGTCGTAAGTCGTCTGACATTTGATGGCTGTGTTAGTACAGACTGCAAAACAACGCCATTGTCAAGTTCGTTTTGCCGTGAGAGTACTGATTAAGAAATAAGTGCTAGCAATATCATATTTGGGAATTTTACTAATCTGATTTAAACTGTCACAACACTATTACCTCGACATGGGCTGATGAAAACCTTTCATTTTAAAAAAATTATTGTTGGCTGAGGAAAACATTATAACAAATATGCTATATGATTAGTAATTTCTCTTCTTCGTTATCTGTGAACTCCTCATTTTATTTATCATAACTCATTTACAGACAGCCAAATCAGCACCCGTATTGAAACTGCGTTACTGAAAGAAAAGCTGATATGCTGTTGCAGGTCTGTATAGCCCTGTCGCGTTCCCCTCCAAGGCGATTCACTCCCTCCGGGTAGGGGAATAGAAAGTGCACATCGCACAGAGACTACTGCACAATGTGCAGGGTTTTGGCGTCCCTGGTCTAACGTAATACCAAGCTTAAAAGTAGAATTAATTGAACAACTCCAGAGTGTAGTGCATGGTAATAACAGTTTCATTGATACTTCTGAACATAACTTTGGAAATAATTCAGGGGCAAACGACTTATAGCTTATAATAAACTAATTAAGCCTATTCATTAATAATAACAAAGCTGTAATTGGAAATATAACAGATTTAAGTCAATGATATTTATTTATAAGAAGGCGTGCAGCGAAGCGCACGGGTATGGCTAGTAAATAATAAATAACAGGGAATCATTTGGATAGATCACTCATATGTTAATGCATTAGGCTTTTGGCCGGTTTTTCCAAGTATTGTTAGAAAATTTAACGACTGTTAAACTCTAAACAGTTTGTTAATTAATAAAATTGTATGGTTTCAACACCACTTTGGTTTAACAGATTGTTAATTTTAAATGTAGGATTTCGGGCAGTTAACTCGTTTAACAGTTAGTTAAATATGGCCGATGTCTCCACAGCTGTTCGAACAGAAGTTGCGAAATTAATATTTTGTGTCTCTCTGTAGGGAATGCTAGCATATGACTGGTAATATAACACTTAAAAAATACTTTGGACTGTTTAAATACATCAGTGTTATTTTATTTCTTTCGTATTTCGTATCCATAATAGCAATGAGGAAATATAACCTTACTTTGTAATTATTATTATTCAGCACGTCACCTATAACTTTCATTCGTCAACTGTTTATGGAGCGTTGTCATTTTATGCAAGATTCATGACTCACTCTATAATATAGAATTTAAAGATTAATTTTAGCCGTTCAAAAATTGTCTTACATGTGTAAAATCATTACCAACTGCTGTTGAGTAGTTAAAATAGTCCTAACAGACGTTATAGTTCAGTGTTGGTTATCTTAAACAAAATTATGATGAACAACTGGAAAATACATTAACAAAGCGTTAAAAATAAACAGACTGTTAATTTAACATTCGTTAAGCAAAATTAAACATTACTTGGACAAACTGGCCATATTTGTACCATATATTTAACTGACGATGAAATTATGAGTTCTATGTAAGTATGAACTTCAATTTATTTCGTTAACAAAACATGGAATTATTATATAGAACTTACATGAAAATACGAGAATGTAAAACTTACATTACACGGTTATGAAGACATTAGACAAGCATTATAATAATATATTATGAAATTTTCTTCATTCATATATCGGACAACCACAAACGGCTCACTGGTTCAATTCTTGCTTAATCAGATTAAACAAAGCGATCTGTGCTATCACAGGTCATCCCCTTTTAAAGCCAAAGTCTGAAGCATTTTTAATTACTTCCATCACGTCTTTGCAGCAGTCATTAGCCAAAGTCACTAGTTCTGTAGACAAATGAGCTAAGTTGGTAACGATTGTGTCCACAAACATCAGTTCTGTTGGAGAGCACTGGAATAGTAATCGCCTGCCGCTTTAAGTGCTGCATTTGCCATCTTATCGGTGCAAGGGTTCGAGTCCCAGAAAGGTCCCGGGCAGCCGAGTACTTCGAAGCAGGGATGGTTAACAGTGTCGGATCCGGGCGAGCAGCAGGAGACGATGGCCCACACACAGCGCGAGACGTCTAGTGACGTGGAAGGGGGCGCGTTGCTGGTGACCTCATTAGGTGGCTTGGTGGTCCAGGAGCGGGCTGGCTTGTCGTCGACGAACGTGATGGCGTCCTGGGCCCGGGGCTTCAGTTCGCTGATGACTGCGTTGTGCCTGGGGGCGTCATCCACCGATAACTGACGTGCCACAAGAGCGCTGCCGTTTTGTCGAGGGAGGGCGCCCCGCCAGAATCCGGCGATGGCGACCAGCGGCGTTGTCAGATGACAGGACCACAGCAGAGCCAGTAACAGGCGTTGCGGCAACATCGCTGCAACAGGGGGTCGCCATGACTTTTATTACAGCTCTTACCATGACTGCTATCATCGCCACATGTCAGCACAATCACCACCAAAATGTATTGCTATCCTTATCACCGTTATTGCCCTATTGATTTATCATAATCATAATCACCATCATTGCCACCATAATCATCATTACTGTCACTGCCACCATAATCATCATCACTATCATTGCCTCCATTATCATCATCATCATCACTATCACTGCCACAATCATCATCACTATCATTGCCACCATAATCATCACTGTCACTGCCACCATAATCATCATCACTATCATTGCCTCCATTATCATCATCATCATCACTATCACTGCCACAATCATCACTATGATTGCCACCATAATCATCATCACTGTCATTGCTACCATCATCATCATCACTGTCATTGCTACCATAATCATCATCACTGTCATTGCTACCATCATCATCACTGTCATTGCTACCATAATCATCATCACTGTCATTGCTACCATCATCATCATCACTGTCATTGCTACCATCATCATCACTGTCATTGCCACCATAATCATCATCACTGTCATTGCTACCATAATCATCATCACTGTCATTGCTACCATCATCATCATCACTGTCATTGCTACTATCATCATCACTGTCATTGCCACCATAATCATCATCACTGTCATTGCTACCATCATCATCATCACTGTCATTGCTACCATAATCATCATCATCACTGTCATTGCTACCATCATCATCATCACTGTCATTGCTACCATCATCATCACTGTCATTGCCACCATAATCATCATCACTGTCATTGCTACCATCATCATCATCACTGTCATTGCTACCATAATCATCATCACTGTCATTGCTACCATCATCATCATCACTGTCATTGCTACCATAATCATCATCATCACTGTCATTGCTACCATCATCATCATCACTGTCGTTGCTACCATCATCATCACTGTCATTGCCACCATAATCATCATCACTGTCATTGCTACCATCATCATCATCACTGTCATTGCCACCATAATCATCATCACTGTCATTGCTACAATCATCATCATCACTGTCATTGCTACCATCATCATCACTGTCATTGCCACCATAATCATCATCACTGTCATTGCTACCATCATCATCATCACTGTCATTGCCACCATAATCATCATCACTGTCATTGCTACCATCATCATCATCATTATCATTGCCACCATAATCATCATTATCATTGCCACCATAATCATCATCACTGTCATTGCTACCATCATCATAATCATTATCATTGCCACCATAATAATCATCACTGTCATTGCTACCATCATCATCATCACTGTCATTGCTACCATAATCATCATCATCACTGTCATTGCCACCATAATCATCACTATCATTGCTATCATAATCATCATCACTATCACTGCTACCATAATCATTGCAAATAGTGCTAGTCTTATTTCGGTGTATACTAAATGACTTCAAGTATTATGTCTTCCGAATAATAAATCTGAGTAATTGGATTAGGTTAGATCAGATTTATTGATTTTGTCAAAAACATCCGAAGATGCTGTAACATAGTCAAGTAGACTACTAATTACAATAACAATAAAAACCATTGAAAATACACTAACATTGTAAACAAACAGCACTATTAAAATATTTCTCAATATCGTAAAAAGGGTTAACAACACGCCATTCATATACGGAAGCTTTGAATATATTAAAATTAACAATGTGAGCCTCATGAGTTAACTTGGACAATGTAATTTCCCTTGGTGTATAAAAATTCATAGCCATTTCACGTAGGCCTACAGGTAAACAATGGTTAAATTCTTCTTTGATAACTAAGTAGCTCAAATCTGAGTTGGTAAACATTAAAATACAACAAGATTATTTATTATCGTAAGAATAGTCTCTGCAATAAATAAAGTTCTATAATGGACATCATATTCTGACCCGGTTAAGATGCGCAAAAACCTGTTTTAGTAAAGCAAGAATCTTAATAACACTGCATATATATATATATATATATATATATATATATATATATATATATATGCATAACGTTTTTATCCTCTTTCAAGTGAACTTGGAATCAAGTGTTACACCGAGAAGTTTAATATTAAATACAATCTTATTATAAAGTTGACTGTTTAAAGTAAAAATAATTTCCTATGTTTTATTTGAATATAAACAAAAACCATTGTTCTTGAACCAATCAGTGGATATTAATGGACTGAGCTATAAGTAAACTTGATTCTTTTACAACAGAATTGGATAAATAAAGAGCGTCATTATCGGCAAAAAGAATTAAATTGCAATTCATATTAGAAGAGCTACCGGTGTAGCTCAGACGGTTGCGCGTTCGCCTGCTGATCTGGAGTTGCGCTCGGGTTCGATTCCGGCTTGGGCTGATTATTTGTTTGGATTATTCTTTAGGTTTCTCTCAACCCTAAGACGAATGTCAGGTAATCTATGGCGAATCCTCTGCCTCATCTCGTCAAATACCGTCACGCTATCATCAATTCCATCGACCCTAAATAACCGAGCAGTGGATACAACGTCGTTAAATAACTACGTAAAATATAGGCCTATTAGAAGATAATTTATTCATTGATCATAATTGAAATAGAACAGGGCCAAGGGCAGATCATTGGGGAACACCGTGGTCGACAAGACAAAGGTATGAGCTATTGTAAAACGCGTAAGGTATATGAGTATAGTGAAAAGTGCCAACTCCGTGACACTGATTTCTGTAAGATGAAGCCAGACTGACTATCCAGTCTAGTGGTCGTCAATGTTGTTGGATGATCTGCACATAAAACAATTTAAGATGAGACGGAGTGATCTTCATTTTACTCCGAGCGATAGAGATGCTTTACAGGGAGAGCATAGACATAAAAACGAGATTTGATACAATGTTTAAAGCTTCTATAAACTTCACATGAACGAGAAGACTTAACGACCGCTGTGAAATAGACCGAGCCGCAACACCAAACTTTGTTTGAGTGTAATGGATGAGGTTTGTTCGTAGCATCGCACGGCCGTGAAGCAGTGTTGCCAGGTTGAGGGATTTATCCCTCGGCGTAGGGATTTTTTGGTCGAAAAGGGATTGAGGGATTTTTTGACAGAATAACACAAAATGTAGGGATTTTCACCTTTTCCAATTTTTCCATTTCTTAAATATTTTTCAAAATATTTTTATTTTTCATATATGAAATGAGTTTCTTAATTTTTATTAATATCATGTGAAAGTGATTTAACACTGAAAACTCTATTATATGCTTAATATATGGTTTGTCAACAATGGGTTGTTATAACATATAATTTTAATTCAAAGAGTTGAGTGATTCAGACAGAAACGATCAATGAGATTTATGTTTTTCTTTTTTAATTTTACTGCTTGTTGGCTACCATTTACCATTGTCGTTTACGTCTTCCAGCTTTATATTCAAATCGATTCAGTACTTCAGTAGACAGTAGATTGTTGCGAACATGAGTACGTTAGGAATAGACTGTAGTTTCAGATCTTGTGTTAATTTTTATTTTATTGGGTTATTTTACGACGCTGTATCAACATCTAATTAAGGTGATAATGCCGGTGAAATGAGTCCGGGGTCCAGCACCGAAAGTTACCCAGCATTTGCTCGTATTGGGTTGAGGGAAAACCCCGGAAAAAACCTCAACCAGGTAACTTGCCCTGACCGGGATTCGAACCCGGGCCACCTGGTTTCGCGGGCAGACGCGCTGACCGTTACTCCACAGGTGTGGACATCTTGTGTTAACAGCCGGGAAAATGTACATATTGTACATTATGACCATAGTTTTAAGTTGATATTTTTTAAGTGTGTGTTTATTTTCTTACTTTAAATTACTGATATTTTTAAGCGTGTGTTTATTTTATTGGTATAATGAGTGATCCTCAAGAACGACCGTCCACGCCGAAAAAAAAAAACGTGAAATCGGATAAGAGTTATCTAAAAGTGAGAAATCTTGGCGGAAACAATCATTCGTTGAATCATGGTTGGAGAAACCTCACTCTGAAGGTTGGTTGGCTAAATCTAATGATCCCTATAAAGTAAAATGTTTGTGTTGCATAAAGGAACTATCCACCGGTAAGAGCGAATTAGAAATACACAGCTCCGCGCTCATTGTCTTGTTCTAATTTATTATTTTAATTCGATTTTAAAATTTGTATTTTGGAGTACCTCAAGAGAGATTTTTTTCTAAATTTTAGGGATTTTCTTTCGTAAAAATCTGGCAACACTGTCGTGAAGTCTTGTCTCAAGTTTATATTGCAGATAGGTTTTTATCCCGCGTGCTAGGGACGAACTACTAGTTGGAGCGCGAGTCCAACGCTAATATGAATGACAAATGACTTGTACAGCACTTGTGATAAAGTTCTTATACGCCAAGAACTGTTCAGACATATTCAACAGGCAGTTGTCTCGCTAGCACGAACGACAGACCGCTGTAATGCGCCACAAGTTGGTGCCAAAACAGGCCGGAATTATCACGCCATGCCATTAAATGTCACACAACAAAATAAAAGTTATTTTATTCTTCCAGACCCAGTTCAGTTGTTTTCATTGGACATGACTACGTAGTCAGAAATAAAACGAATCATAGTACACAATTGCATCTATATAATTTGAACTGGTAATGGAAATTACGGGAAAACGGCTGAACGGATTTTAATAAATGATCCCTCATTTTGAAGCTTGGAACTCAAAGCTTTTCAGAAAAATAGTAGTTTTCACTGAAATATCAATTTTTCAACATAATTTTCCTATTTTCCAAAATCCATCTGTCAGATTTGAGAACTAGCTAATTGCATTTCAGAATAAAAGAAAACACACACTACAGTAAACAATATTACACGAAGGCCATGATCTGCAAGAATTCTGACATATTTAGAGCTCAAATTAAATTGGTTATTAAAAACTTATCTTACTAAAAATAATTTACAGATTCGATTTTGTGGTGTGTAATTTTCTGGGTACAGCTGTGTATTGGATATTAAAAACTACAAAACTAGAGGTGGTTTGATGACATTATTACCATTAGACATGAAATATTATTGTAGTTAATGGCATGATGTGACTATTTTTCATTAATTATACATATTAATGCTATATTGATGATATGAATGTGAAACGTTTTGGGGTTATATAAATAGATGTAGAGAACAACTTAAATTAGATTTTGATTTCTATATTTTACTGAGTGGGGGCTATATAATATATATAGTATATGTTACTGAAAGCCATAAAACTTACGTATGATAATAATATTATTAAAAATCAAATATTTTTATAGTTATTAATCAAGTGGGGTTGGGTCTTTTTCATATATTTAATGGCGGTGTGGTGTAGATATTTATATGCGTGGTTATGTTCAGTATTGGCTCGAGAGAGAGAGCAAGCAAATAACTTTCAGAATGTCTGGTATTCTTCATTGAATATAAATCTGAAAAATGTTTATTTGAACGTCTAATGAACTTAGTTTGCACAAGCCACTAGTATACTGTACAATATGAATGTTGGTACGTTAAGTGCCTGTGTGCCCGCTAATAGCATGTAAAGGGAACAGGAAGATAGTATTCCCGCGATTTTCCCTGTACCTCCCTCATTCAGGGACGGGGTTTTTTAATTTCCAAAAATCTACGAAACGGACCCACCAGGTTTACTTAGCGTCCAAAATAATTATGCAAAATGGCTATTTGATCGTCTTCACAAATTCAGTGTTAACGGCCGTATAACAGTCCAAAGACAGATCTGAACTTCAAGAGTGATACCAACAAGGCACCACTTATGAGGCAACTAAGCCCAGGACTTCCAGGTTAAATTACCCAGCCCAAAACGCCCACAGGAAAATGTCTACATACAAAAATGTTCAGTGCAAAATGTCCAAAGAAAAATGTTTCTGGACAAACATGTTCAGCCAGGAATATGTCCACTGCAGAATGTCCATGAACCAGAGGTCTGCATCGGACGTTTTCGCTCGAGCGCCAAGTAGTTCATAGCGTAATCCGATACGTAGCGCACATGCATGATGGGTAAAATTGTCACGAGCGATAAATCCTCGAACGGTATAAGCCGAGCGTTAGACATTCGTTCTTGTTACAGTGATGAACTGTGTAGTAACATCATAGATGTTTATCACTTCAAAACTTTGCAGTGTTTAACTAACCTCTCCATAGTACAATTACAAAACTTGCTTTAAAATGTAATATAAATGTTGTAGGTAAATGTTTTTTTTTTTTTTTCCGCTCAGGAGTTATTTTGTTTTTGCCACATCTGATAGATGTTACCGGATGTAAATGTAATTATTATAAACGGAGAACACAATGACGATAATGCAAGAACTTAATCAAGTTTTCTAGTAATAATATTAATAATAATAATAATAATAATAATAATAATAATAATAATAATAATAATAATTTCTAATAATTAGTGTATCAATCTTTGCGTCTGTAACAGTTGTGCAGCATGATTATTCGTTTTATTATATTTTGTGTGACGTTATCTCTGTACTAATATTGTTATTAATCTACTGCTATATCAATAATATTTTGTAAAACGTTTCTACATTGTCGCAGTATATAGGCGGAACACTATGTATGGATTATATATGTGGTAAATCAAATATTGAATAATTATTAATTAGCAATAATAACTGTATATCGAAGTTTTTCATACTATTTTATTTATAACTTCATGTTACTGTTTTGGTACGTTCCATTAAACGTTTGTCATAAACGCAGAAAATAAAGCCTTATTTTTACCGTGTGAGCAAAACATATGTGCATCTTATCTGTCGCCTTCCATACAAGATAAGACATGTCGGTGAGATGACCTTGTACTGTGCTTCTATTTATATCGAGCGCATCACGACTGATCTTATCTCACTCGAGGGTGCGACACTCGACGGAGTTCAAGCGAGCGATTTAACTCCAATGCAGCACTCTGCCATGAACAAAAAATGTCCAATTTTTTTTCAAAGGATTGCACTGCATTATAGACGTTGCTAAACAATGTAGGAGTACTAAGTTTTCTGTTACAAACTTTAAACAAATAATATCTCAAATTATTCGTTCCAAAATAAAAAAGAAAAATAAAAAGCTGGATACATGTTCCACTACCAATCGAGAAGTGTACTGTAGATGGCAATAAATTGCACTGGAGATGTTTAATGAAACTTGTAATACAAGATGTATTAGCGATTCGGATCTGGATAACATAACACTGATAAAAGATGAACGAAGACAACATCTGCACGAGGAAGATCCTACTGCATTTGAAGTTCTACGGGTAAATGCAACGCTAAGGGAAAGAGCTGGCAGGAAGGCCACATGAAGGACCATTCAAAATTGTAAGAGAGGGCATTGAACAAATTGTAGATGAAGAAATTTTGGCAAGGCTTCCTCAAAGAAACAGTCTTAAGAAATGTAAATAATGAACAAAGTAGAACTCGATGTGTTGTATGACATCGATGAAGACGTACTCGAACTGGCTGACTACATTCAAATTACATATGTGAGGGACAGACGTGCTCAAGGACACAGAACAGCTGTTCCTCCGAGGTAGTCACCCACAATTTGGAACATGTATTTACCAAGGAAGCAATAACGCTGTAGAAGCGTCCCACAGTAAATTTCAAAAGTTGGTAGCGATCACCACGTCAGAATCTGGAGGTTTTTTATTTTATTTTAGTAGGTTATTTTACGACGCTTTATCAACATCTTAGGTTATTTAGTGTCTGAACGAGATGAAGGTGATAATGCCGGTGAAATGAGTCCGAAGTCCAACACCGAAAGTTACCCAGCATTTGCTCACATTGGGTTGAGGGAAAACCCCGGAAAAAACCTCAACCAGGTAACTTGCCCCGACCGGGAATCGAACCCGGGCCACCTGGTTTCGCGGCTAGACGTGCTAACCGTCCACAGATATCTGGACGCGAGCAAGAATCTTTGGATAGAAGTACGTGTGTACTCACGAATTTGACATTTTTAAGGAACTAGAGAAATCCGATGGGATTTGTAGATTTTATTCATGATTATATAGCTTAAATTCTCGCAAAATCCTAATTTTTAGCGAAATTTTGTATGAGAGGAAAATCGAAACGAGTGATAAAATGCGGACTCTTTGTCAATGTTATACCCATTCAGAAGGAATTATCACATACGGTTGGAATTTGTAGGTATTATTATTCTATATATAAAAAACGCATTTTAGATAGAGAAACGACGATTTTTCCACTTTAACGATTTACACCAACAAACACACCTCTTTCTGGACGCGAACATCAGACTTTGGATAGAAATACTTGTGCACACACGAATTTAACATTTTTTAAGAAACTAGAGAAATCCGATGGGATTTGAGGATTTTTTCTTGATTATATAGCTTAAAACTCGCACAGGTGTGGACAATCTGGAGGTTTCTGCAGCACATGAGAGGAGAATAAATCGGTAACTAAATTGTAGCAGGCCACACATACACTGGGCCTCTTACAAACAGTACATATATTACCTATCAAGGGAGAATAGGGAACACAGGAAGGAGGTACAATGAGTATTTATAAAGACGACAACGTTAATCGCTATATCATGCAACTTGTAATTCCTATACAGGCACAGGACGCAGAGGTTGAGTAAATATGAAAAAATATATTGGATCTTTCTTACATAACAAAATTAGTGGACATTGAATAAATTGGACACTTTTTCCTGTGGACATATATTTTATTGGGTTATTTTACGACGCTGTATCAACATCTCATGTTATTTACCGTCTGAATGATATGAAGGTGATAATGCCGGTGAAATGAGTCCGGGGTCCAGCACTGATAGTTCCCCAGCATTTGCTCATATATTGGGTTGAGGAAAAACCCCGGAAAAAACCTCAACCAGATAACTTGCCCCGACCGGGATTCGAACTATGGACATATAATTGCCTGGACATTACTATAGTGTGGACATTTTCATATGTAGACATTTTTGCATTGGACATATTAACCTCCAACCAAGCCAGGAGATAATGGGGTAGGATAGCTAGTGCCTTTCACCTTCCATTGCATACATCGGAAACTAGCTACATGTTGCACTAATCAGACTTCAGATGCCTACAAACAATTGTTCTTCCCCTGCCACACATCGTCAAGTGAGATCTACCGCCTGATAATTAGGGCTAGGATTTTGATGAAATTGCATCTTTTTTCTAGTAAGCCAGAAACATAGCTGCTTTAGTATTTATGTGTTATGTGATAGACTGAGTGTTTTAAGACATATTTGTTAGGGCATTTTTTTTGCATTTTTTGCCTGTTTCAGTTGTTAAGAGTATTTTTTGTTTTATTCCGTCATTTTGTAGGCATACTCATTTAATTTTGGCCATAAATCCCCATTATTAATGTAAAATAATGTTTATTTTCTTTGATAATTTCTCTACATATTTTGTCCATGAATACTCATTATTTTGTAGAATATTTTAATCGTTTTTCTACACAAATTTTGCCATTTTAACGTAATACACCCCATGTAATGGATCAGTCCAACCATCCCTTCAATATAGACTCCTCTATACCTGCTAGTTCCGGATAAGAGTGGCCTTGTGGTGGATTACATGAAAACTGCATCAGGTAAAATAATTAATTAAAGTGTAGTACTTAGAAAAAATTATGTAAAATTAAAAAAACTTAAATGTTGGTACTAGAATTTAATTTAATTTAATTACTAGTCTAAATATTAAGTAATAGAAAACCTCTTTTTTCTACTAAGCCAATTATGTAAGATCAATTTTTAGGGTATTTTTAAGGGAATTTTTTAAAGATTTTTAGGTCATAAATGCATTATTTTTAAGACATTTTTTTTTCACGATTTATAGGTCATCAAAATCCTAGCCCTACTGATAATAGATGTAGCCTACATATCAGCCTGAACCTCAATCAGAGGCATTCAAAATTAAACAATGAAAATATTAGACCTTGCATATTGAAAGATCGTAACTCAAGCGGCAAGTGAATTTGTCTGCTGATCTGGGTGTGGGGTTGTATCCCACCTTGTTCGGTTTTTTCGAGTTTTTTTTCCAACCGTAAAGCGAACGTAAGGTAATCTATAGGGAGTCCTCGGCCTCATCTTACTACCACCAATTCAATCGACACTAAATTGCCTAGTTGTTGACATAATGTCCTTAAATAACAGACAAAAATTTGATCGGCACAATGCACAAGCTAACTTTACTCCTGGTAAAACATGGTAGGTAGGCCTACACAGTTCATTAGAGACTGAAGGAAAAACTCTGTCTTCATTGGGGCTTAGTTCGGCCTTTCTACCAAGCCAACTTGTCTTATACCAGGTAAGAGTTTGTGTAAATAGGGGAATAAGACTAGAATTTAACTTCACGTTTTCCATATTCTATCCGATTTTACTTAGAATAACAACAGAATCAACATGACACTAATACATTACCGTCACATCCCATGTAAAATATCTTCACAACGGTTAAAAACTTCCAAGTTAAAACGTATTAAATATGTATAACATAACATTGCAGAGAATACTGCATTTAATATCTAAGAGAACGTGCCATATTTGGAATACTGGTCCCTTCGGTGAGAAAACTGACTGAACAACACATTGAGTAAGCACTTAGTCAACTAATCATCCTGTGGACTGACGGACTGACTGGATGATTAGTTGACTGGCTGAATGAATAGATAATTATTTCACTGGTTCACTAGCTACATCATTAATTGATTAGTTTACTGACGGAATGCCCAGTTACCTAGCTGACAATGGATGACTAGTTAACTGGCTGACTGAATGGATGTCTGACTAAATGATTGACTCGTCAAATGACTGAATGATTAGTTGAATGGCTGACTGGCTGATTCACTGGATGATTAACTCGCTCTCTGATTGACTGGATGATGGTCTGGTTGATTGACTGGTTGACTGATTGTATGATTAGTTGACTGATTGTATGATTAGTTGAATGACGACTGAATGATTAGGTGAATGATTGACTGGTTGACTGACTTGATGATTAGTTGAATGATTGACTGAATGATTAGGTGAATGATTGACTGGTTGACTGACTTGATGATTAGTTGAATGATTGACTGAATGATTAGGTGAATGATTGACTGGTTGACTGACTGGATTAGTTGAATGACTGAATGATTGACTGGATGATTAATCGACTAGTTGACTGACTGGATGATAAGTTCAATGAATGACTAGATGATTAGTTGAATGATTGCCTGGTTGACTGACTGAATGATTAGTTGAATGATTGACTGAATGATTAGTTGAACGATTGACTGAATGATGAGTTTAATGATTGCCTGTTTGACTGACTGGAAGGTTAGTTCAATGACTGACTGGATAATTAGTTCAATGACTGAATAGATGATTAGTTGAATGATTCCCTGGTTGACTGACAGGATTAGTTGAATGATTGACTGCATTACTGGTTGTACGATTGAATGGATGATTAATAGACTAGTTGAATGAATGACTAGATGATTAGTTGAATGAATGACTAGATGATTAGTTGAATGATTTACTGAATGATTAGTTGAATGATTGCCTGGTTGACTGACTGGATGATTAGTTGAATGACTGACTAGATGATTATTTGAATGATACCCTGGTTGACTGGCTGGATGATTAGTTGAATGACTGATTGCGTGATTAATTGAATGATTGCATGATTAGTTGAATGACTGGATGATTAATTCGCTGGCTGATTGACTGGATGGTTTAACTGACTGGCTAACTAACTAGATAATTGGTTGACTGTTTAGTTAACTGACTGGAATAATTAGTTTACTGGCTAAAAGACTGGATAATTAGTTGAATGGTTAATAGAATAAATGATTAGAAATCTGCCTGACTGACAGGTATAATTAGTTGGCTGGTCGACTGATTAGATGATTAATTTGACTGGCTGACTAACGGGGTGATTAGCTGATTGGCTGATTTTATGACAATTTCACTGGCTGACATAGTAGATGAAAAGTTGACTAGTTAATTGAATGGATTATTAGTTAACTGGCTGCAAGAATGAACGATTAGTTATCTGGAAGAATGAATGATAATTAATTAGTTGACTGGCCGACTAGTTCAATTGCTAATTGATTGGATGAGTAGTTGGCAAGTGACTAATTGTAAAATTAGTTCACTCGCTGATTGATTGATTGATTGATTTATTGATAATTAGTTAACTATGTAACAGACTAGGTTATTAGTTGATTGAGTTACTGGATGATTATATTACTGAATAAGTGAAAGAATGATCAGTTGATTAGCTGACTGGCAGGATAATTAGTTGACAGTTAAATCACTGGGTGATTAGTTGACTGGGTAATTGCGAGTGTATTAAGTTGAATGGCTGGCCGACTGGATAATTATTTGACTGGATGACTCACAGAATAATAACTAACTGGCTGTTATGATAATTAGTTGACCTGCTCATTGACTGAACGATTAGTTAACTAATTAACTGACTGGATAACTAACAGAACAATCAGTTGACTAACTTGCTGAATGATCAGTTTACTGGTTGACTGACTAGATGATCATTTAATTGATTAAGTGGGTGATTTAGATGACTGAGTAACTGACAGAACGATGAAGTGACTTGCTGGCTGACTGAATGATTGTTTGGCTGGGTGATTTTTTACTGGCTGATTGATTAGTTTACTGGATAATTGACTGGGTAATAGGTTGGATGATTAATTGACTGGCTGGGTAACAGACTGAACGACCTGGCTGAATGACTAAATAATTAACGGATTTATTAACTGACTGACTGTCTCTCTGGTTTGTCTATTGGCTGTTAAATGAATGAGTGGCAAGCTAACTAAAAGTTTGAAAAGTTAGCTAATCGATTGACTGGTTGATTCATTCATTCATTCATTCATTGACTGACTGTTAGATCCATTGTTTGACAGTTGGAAGTAAACTCAAGGTTGAGTTGAGGTATCGAGCAAAGAGAAGTTTAAAACTCAAAACTTTTTAGGTTCCAAGCGAAGTGCGAACGTTGTGTTTTCCGGTACTTTAATGCAATGTTTGCAATTCCCTGATGCGAACCTGTGAATTCATTTAAACATTTCCACTGCACATGAACGAAGGCGGAAAAAGAGACGAGATAATTCTGCTGGAACTGGGGCAACACATGGGTAAATAATGGACATATAAACTGCAGGAAAGAGGGTTAATGAAAAAGGGTTCGGATTATGGAGTGTTGTGTGCGGAGCGGGGAGACGAGAACGGGGCCACGGGAAGAGAAACAAGAAGATTGTAAAGTATAATAATGGCGGCCACGGGACGGACCCGGTATTAATATTGTTTTTCTACTTCCATCTCCGCTTTTTTGTGGAAGGCGGTAAGACAGGGGGTTGCTATACATAACCACTATTTGCTGCTGTTGTGTTTGCTTCTTCCTCCTTCCTTTCTTTTAGTTCCCGCGCCCCGTTCTCTCTTCTTCCACTCTCCACTGTACACTAAGGAAACAGCAAGGAAAAACGTCCCCGTAAATTTTGACAGTGTTAGCCAGACCTTTAGGCTGGCCCGATATCTTGCGGGTAATGGTTCAAGCAGAAAGAAAGGAGACGAGGAGAGTGCGAAATAACTGCACGGCCCGGACCGTAAACCACAAGAAAAGTGGAGCATTGTTCATCACATGTATTGAACCGGCCGCCACTCATAACGCCACGACGCAGGAAGCACGCAGTGGTCTGCACACGAAACACATTTTTACTGCCTTTGGAAATGTGCTGCTATTACTGATAGCCTGTATGAGAATTTTAAATACATATTGATTCACTTATTCACTTTCCTTTTTATTTACTTATTCATATATGCATTTACATGAATTTACTAACAGAATTTTTCATTCTACGTCATTTGTGTGTAGAATACATACATACATACATACATACATACATACATACATACATACATACATACATACATACATACATACACTGAAAGGATAATCCAAATTGAATACCGTTTTAGACGTAGTATAATTAATGTACTTACGTCTCTTCGTGTTTAAAAATTTGATTGTGTAACATATTGCATTAATATTAAG
Organism: Periplaneta americana; assembly: GCF_040183065.1. Taxonomy (NCBI): domain Eukaryota; kingdom Metazoa; phylum Arthropoda; class Insecta; order Blattodea; family Blattidae; genus Periplaneta; species Periplaneta americana. Next base: position 183,475,879 of record NC_091124.1, read on the forward strand.
TAATATTATTTTGATGAAAAGATAAATTGTGATAATCCATAAGGAATCATGGGTTACACGTAGTATAATTAATGTACTTACGTCTCTTCGTGTTTAAAAATTTGATTGTGTAACATATTGCATTAATATTAAGTAATATTATTTTGATGAAAAGATAAATTGTGATAATCCATAAGGAATCATGGGTTACACGTAGTATAATTAATGTACTTACGTCTCTTCGTGTTTAAAAATTTGATTGTGTAACATATTGCATTAATATTAAGTAATATTATTTTGATGAAAAGATAAATTGTGATAATCCATAAGGAATCATGGGTTACACGTAGTATAATTAATGCACTTACTTCTCTTCGTGTTTAAAAATTTGATTGTGTAACATATTGCATTAATATTAAGTAATATTATTTTGATGAAAAGATAAATTGTGATAATCCATAAGGAATCATGGGTTACACGTAGTATAATTAATGTACTTACGTCTCTTCGTGTTTAAAAATTTGATTGTGTAACATATTGCATTAATATTAAGTAATATTATTTTGATGAAAAGATAAATTGTGATAATCCATAAGGAATCATGGGTTACACGTAGTATAATTAATGCACTTACTTCTCTTCGTGTTTAAAAATTTGATTGTGTAACATATTGCATTAATATTAAGTAATATTATTTTGATGAAAAGATAAATTGTGATAATCCATAAGGAATCATGGGTTACACGTAGTATAATTAATGTACTTACGTCTCTTCGTGTTTAAAAATTTGATTGTGTAACATATTGCATTAATATTAAGTAATATTATTTTGATGAAAAGATAAATTGTGATAATCCATAAGGAATCATGGGTTACACGTAGTATAATTAATGCACTTACGTCTCTTCGTGTTTAAAAATTTGATTGTGTAACATATTGCATTAATATTAAGTAATATTATTTTGATAAAAGGATAAATTGTGATAATCCATAAGGAATCATGGGTTACACGTAGTATAATTAATGTACTTACGTCTCTTCGTGTTTAAAAATTTGATTGTGTAACATATTGCATTAATATTAAGTAATATTATTTTGATGAAAAGATAAATTGTGATAATCCATAAGGAATCATGGGTTACACGTAGTATAATTAATGTACTTACGTCTCTTCGTGTTTAAAAATTTGATTGTGTAACATATTGCATTAATATTAAGTAATATTATTTTGATGAAAAGATAAATTGTGATAATCCATAAGGAATCATGGGTTACACGTAGTATAATTAATGCACTTACGTCTCTTCGTGTTTAAAAATTTGATTGTGTAACATATTGTATTAATATTAAGTAATATGGTTTTGATGAAAGGATAAATTGTGATAATCCATAAGGAATCATGGGTTACACGTAGTATAATTAATGCACTTACGTCTCTTCGTGTTTAAAAATTTGATTGTGTAACATATTGCATTAATATTAAGTAATATGGTTTTGATGAAAGGATAAATTGTGATAATCCATAAGGAATCATGGGTTACACGTAGTATAATTAATGTACTTACGTCTCTTCGTGTTTAAAAATTTGATTGTGTAACATATTGCATTAATATTAAGTAATATTATTTTGATGAAAAGATAAATTGTGATAATCCATAAGGAATCATGGGTTACACGTAGTATAATTAATGTACTTACGTCTCTTCGTGTTTAAAAATTTGATTGTGTAACATATTGTATTAATATTAAGTAATATGGATTTGATGAAAGGATACATTTTGATAATCCATAAGGAATCATGGGTTACACGTAGTATAATTAATGTACTTACATCTCTTCGTGTTTAAAAATTTGATTGTGTAACATATTGCATTAATATTAAGTAATATTATTTTGATAAAAGGATAAATTGTGATAATCCATAAGGAATCATGGGTTACACGTAGTATAATTAAGGTACTTACGTCTCTTCGTGTTTAAAAATTTGATTGTGTAACATATTGCATTAATATTAAGTAATATTATTTTGATGAAAAGATAAATTGTGATAATCCATAAGGAATCATGGGTTACACGTAGTATAATTAATGCACTTACTTCTCTTCGTGTTTAAAAATTTGATTGTGTAACATATTGCATTAATATTAAGTAATATTATTTTGATGAAAAGATAAATTGTGATAATCCATAAGGAATCATGGGTTACACGTAGTATAATTAATGTACTTACGTCTCTTCGTGTTTAAAAATTTGATTGTGTAACATATTGCATTAATATTAAGTAATATTATTTTGATGAAAAGATAAATTGTGATAATCCATAAGGAATCATGGGTTACACGTAGTATAATTAATGCACTTACGTCTCTTCGTGTTTAAAAATTTGATTGTGTAACATATTGCATTAATATTAAGTAATATTATTTTGATAAAAGGATAAATTGTGATAATCCATAAGGAATCATGGGTTACACGTAGTATAATTAATGTACTTACGTCTCTTCGTGTTTAAAAATTTGATTGTGTAACATATTGCATTAATATTAAGTAATATTATTTTGATGAAAAGATAAATTGTGATAATCCATAAGGAATCATGGGTTACACGTAGTATAATTAAGGTACTTACGTCTCTTCGTGTTTAAAAATTTGATTGTGTAACATATTGCATTAATATTAAGTAATATGGTTTTGATGAAAGGATAAATTGTGATAATCCATAAGGAATCATGGGTTACACGTAGTATAATTAATGCACTTACGTCTCTTCGTGTTTAAAAATTTGATTGTGTAACATATTGCATTAATATTAAGTAATATGGTTTTGATGAAAGGATAAATTGTGATAATCCATAAGGAATCATGGGTTACACGTAGTATAATTAATGCACTTACGTCTCTTCGTGTTTAAAAATTTGATTGTGTAACATATTGCATTAATATTAAGTAATATGATTTTGATGAAAGGATAAATTGTGATAATCCATAAGGAATCATGGGTTACACGTAGTATAATTAATGCATTTACGTCTCTTCGTGTTTAAAAATTTGATTGTGTAACATATTGCATTAATATTAAGTAATATGGATTTGATGAAATGATACATTTTGATAATCCATAAGGAATCATGGGTTACACGTAGTATAATTAATGTACTTACGTCTCTTCGTGTTTAAAAATTTGATTGTGTAACATATTGCATTAATATTAAGTAATATGGTTTTGATGAATGGATACATTTTGATAATCCACAAGGAATAATGTTTTAGACGTAGTATAATTAATGCACTTACGTGTCTTCGTGTTCTACAAATATCATTGTGTAACACATTGAATTAATCTTAAGTAATATGGTTTGATGAAAGTACAAATTTTATTAATCAATATGGAATAATGTTTTAATATAATTAATGCCCTTACGTGCCTTCTTGTTTAAAAATATTGTATTATACAGGGTGTTTCAAAAATACGGGGCATAATTTCAGGGGTGTATTTCCCACATGTAGACAATCAAAATAGTTCATTACAACATGTGTCCGGAAATGATTCATTTCCGAGTTATGGCCTTCACAACATTGAAATTCACCGGAACGTTTTTCTTTCCGCAGGTCGTTGTCATTACAGAAGATGTTCAAAATTTCCACCTCCTGTTTGAATACAGACCTCACATCGATGTCTCATTGACCTGCGAACACGATCCCAAACTCCAGGAGTATTACGTATGACCTCAGAACATGCCACAATTCGATTCCGAAGGGATTCCAAATCAGGCACCGGAGACGAATAAACCAATGATTTTAAATGGCCCCACAAGTAGAAATCGAGAGGGTTCAGATCAGGTGAGCGTGGAGGCCAACCAATTGGCCCACCTCTACCTATCCATCGATCAGGAAACCTTCGATCCAAGTACCGGCGAGCCTTACGACTGAAGTGTGCAGGAGCGCCATCATGCAAGAAGTGAATGTGTTGACGATTGATCAGTGGAGTGTCTTCTAAAACATGAGGTATGGTGTTTTCCAGGAAGTTTGTGTACGCCTGCCCCGTAAGTCTGTTTACAAGCACATGGGGTCCAACTAATCGATCACCAATGATATCGGCACACATGTTGAGGGAGAACCGCACCTGGTGATGAGATGGAACAGTTGCACGTGGGTTTTCATGCGCCCATACATGCTGATTGTGGAAATTTGTTATGCCATCTCGTGTGAACTGTGCTTCATCTGTAAATAATACTAAGGCAGGAAAGTTCGGATTTACACCACACTCCTGCAAGAACCACTGACAGAACCTAACTCGTGCAGGGTAATCTGCTGGTGACAGGGCCTGTACACGTTGCAAATGATAAGGATACAATTGATACTCTTTCAACAGTCTCCAGACAGTCGTATGAGGAACATTGACTTCCAACGCTCCCTTCGTGTGCTGATAGAAGGAGTCATGTTCACAGCCTACAGAATCTCCTCCTGTACTTCTGGAGTTGTAGATCTTGGTCGTCTCCTTCCCAAACCAGGAGAGTTAAATTTTCCATACTCGCACAGACGGTAATGGAGACGTACAAATGTCTTCCGATCTGGACATTGTCGCTGTGGGTACCTCTCCTGGTACAAACGACGAACTAGCGCAGCATTGCCGTCCGCCTTACCGTACATGAAATGTATCTCTGCCAGCTATTGATTTGAATACATGTCGCACAGTCTAACGCCTACAAAACACTGAATGTAACCTTCGCCTCGGAATGAACTGTCAGAGTGCCCTCTTAATGTCTCCTTTGACAACGACCTGCGGAAAGAAAAACGTTCCGGTGAATTTCAATGTTGTGAAGGCCATAACTCGGAAATAAAGCATTTCCGGACACATGTTGTAATGAACTATTTTGATTGTCTACATGTGGGAAATACATACCTAAATTATGCCCCGTATTTTTAGACACCCTGTATAGCTCATTGTATTCATTCTAAATAATATTGTTTTAAGAAAGATTCAAGCATGTAATATTACAACAAATATAATGGACATGCTGTTAAAATGAATTAAATAAAAATACATACATACATACATACATAGATACATACATACATACATACATACATACATACATACATACATACATACATACATACATACATACATACATACATACATACATAGTATTAAGGAAGTTTGGGATATTGCTCATAACTTCTCAAATTTTAATTTAGAAATAAAAAAATAAACAGTATTATACAAAAGTTGTTGGAGATAAAGAATTCACTATGATATCAGTGTTCGGAAATAGTTACCCAGGTATATAGGGTGTAGCAATGAAATTTATCTTTTATTATTCAGTATTCTGTGCGTGCATTATAGAGGAATGGAAGTTTTGTCCAAACTTAGGCTTCACTTACCCACCATTGCGTGCACGATACAATTCATGTCGTGAGGCTGATACTCGCATGTGCGATCCAACACTCAAATGTAACTTGCCTAAAAGCTGAGAAAGTATTTCATATCAAATCATGAATATCCCTAGGTAGCTGTGCATACACATCATTCTTTACAAAATCCCACAAAAAATAAATCGGGCGGTATGAGGTCAGGCGAATTTGGAGGCCACATAATTTGCCCACGTCAATCACACCAATTGTTACCAAATGTGTCATCCAGATAATCACAGATGTCTTTTGCCCAATGAGGTGGTGCACCACCCTGTTGGGACAGAATACCCACGGCCCATGCAGGTTGTAGCGACATTAGCTTTAGGACTAGGGCTTTCTATTCGTTGGAGTCATGCGGGTTTTAACTGCCTAATTGCGTTATGGATATTCACTCGCCCACTGACATGGGATATTGCCTCGTCAGAAAATACCCATGTATTCAAGAAGCCCTCTTTTCCCTCCATACGATTCCACACGATGAATGCAAATGAGAACCGTTAATGATGACTAGGGGTCGGATTTTTATGTAATTACATATTATTTTCCTTTCAACCTAATCGTATATGAATAACCGATCTTTGCGAATCTTGTAATTATCATTAATATATTAAAATGTGATACTACATATTTTTACATATTTACCCCCACATTACATATTATGGCTTGGTATGACATAAATCTACATATTTAGGAGTTTCATCCATTTTTACTTCTCTAAAAGGGGGGGGGAAAAAACTTCTGTTGGGGAAGTTTACAATTTGAAATACACAGATTTAAAAAATCTTTTTACCTACCCAAGAAAGGATATATTTCGGGACGAAACGTAACGTCCTTAGTTCCAGGAAGTAATAGAGGCACTCACCCCATATCGCCCACTGTAAATATGAGTGGACAAAAGGCAACCTTTGTCATACAACTACCTTGTATTGTAAAAATTATTCAGAAAGTAGCGTTGCTTTCATGCGGTGGAGTGGGACGAGGACGACATGATTTGTCTCGAACTATAATTTTTCTGCACACGTCTTAACAAGACGTTCTCATGCAGTTTGCAGCCTACCCACCCTCGGAGAACCCGTGTCAAGGCTGACACGGGCCGCAATAAAGTAGCCGACTTTTGAAAAGAAGCTGGAGTAAAGGAACAAATTGAAAAGATGTTAAAAGATTAAAATAAATAGCTTTTCAGATTATTGCTTGACCTCTTTGCTTTAAATTTAGTATACCTATACGGAAATGGGATTTTCTGAGCAATTAGAAAGTATGGTTCTCGGCTGGAACAATCCTACCCTTCTGAATGAGACAGGAATGTCACTTTTCAAACAACAGTTTGTAAATGCCTATAATTTCAGGTATTAGTAAGTACAGGGACATCATTTTATTTTTACTAACATTTTTAATATTAACCTATCTATACCTTTAGAGAACCGGAAACACCGCTTGCTACCCCCTCCAAGACTGGAGTTCGATGATACTGGCGTAAAACACAAATAACTCTACTAGGTATAGGAAGGAAGAAAAGTAGTTCATCCATTTACGTAAACTAGGAAATATCGCGATTTTGAGTTTGATAATTTTCATTAGGTTTTTATTTAATCAAAGTACAGTACTGTATTAAGAATAAGTGTTTTTACTCACGAAGTGAGTTATCCCATGCGACTGTATTCATTATGCAGTGTATATTATACTGTCTACAGCACATTAGCGTACAATATAGAGAAAGAAGTTAAATTGAAAAATAATCATAATATGAATATTTAAACACAATTTTGAAAATGGTGGCCGCTCATTTTGATACAGGCTTCAGTTCTTTTGTGCATATTATCGCACTATAGACTATTGCATCTAATTCCAATTGCCAGTTTCGTCCTTCGTACTAGTAACTCATGTTGAAATAATTCTGTACCTACTCTACGTACTGTGAATTCAATCTTCACTTCTGCCCGACCCGAAAATATAAAATTACTCAGACATGCTATCTACTGTCCGTCCAAGTGGTTATGCCGCAGGATTGTAGAAAGGGAGGAAATCACGTGACAGTTAATTACTTAACGAGGCCCTTTTATTTAAGTTAAATTAAACAGCTGTATAATATTACGTAAACTTCCAATTCCTAAGAGAAATTAATGTTTTCAGAAAAGAGCTAAGACAGCCCAGCTATTACAGAGGGGCGAGCAGAAGCAGGTGGGGGAAATCGGGATGCGACGTAGGCAAACGGACAGTACCTGTGCGAAAATATGATTCAATATTGAAAGCTCTTTCGCCACTGGAAAACGGGAACATATTTCTGGAACGTCCTATACTCAGTAACTCAGTACTGCTTACTATCTGCGGTCTTGGTTCTGTGTGGAGTTGGAACTTCCTTAGTAGAAGGGGTGTGAGTGAAGTACATTAAAAAACTCAGGTACAATAAAAATTGAAGTAAAAATAAAATGATGTCCCTGTACTTTGTTTCTTACAGGGAGCAGCTAAAATGCATGTGTCCCACATCTCTTATTTTCTCCTAATCTAGAAAAACGAAACAGTGCTTGCAGTACTGTTGTGTCATTCATTTCACTCAGTTCTCTAGTTTTAGTACTTACAGTATAAAGTGCTAGTGAGTTTATCTACTGCTTTGAACTAACAAAAATGACCCTTTTTCTTCAATCCTTCCGACAAAAATAAAATCATGGATTGCGATGAACGAAGCTCTCACTACAGATGAAAAAATAGTAATATATCAAGTATGCGGTAAAAGAGTTGGGTGCTCTATGAAATCACAACTGGAGAGTCTTACCTATCATATAACTGCCAGATATTGATATTAAATATTTTCATGATTTTACATATTTTGGTACATATTCAGCTTGTTTTTCTTACATAAATACGTAAATATTTCACACCTTGATATTACATAAAACTCCGGTTCCTAATGATGACCAATGTCGCTTAAAGCCTGTACACGTTGCATTGGTATGGATGGAATTTTAGGTATTTGCTAACAATAACTTGGCTTATTGTTCATGGCATTGCCATCTTTGTGGATAATCGACCGAGACTTCTTAGGACTTGCTATCATACCAATGCTAATAGCAGTTTCGGTTTAGAGAAGACATTTGTGGCCACGAATGTGTGGCATGTTAACAGTTCACTTCCCTATGACGTTATCGACTTGTAATTCGGAGCCTTCGAATACCAAATTCATGTATAAAATGACATTAAGTAATGATGCTATTTCAAGTTTAAGGACCACAACACACATTTCGTTCGTAGCTTTGCAGTAAACGGTATTTTGTTTATTCAGTAATTGCTAACATAAGCAATTTTTTGTTTGTTTCTTGTGCAATAATAATGATGATACAAAACTTCTGTGTTTTAACATATTTTAGCTAAAATAAGTTCTGTTTTACTCCTGTTATAAATTTTGTAGCAATCTTACTATTTTGTCTTTCCAAACGGATCACGTGCATATTCACGGTCTGAATGACTGTCTTTAATACAAATTTGTTGTATGTGCTCTATTTTGTACTTGACTTATATTGTCTTATACGGAGGTTTACCGTCATGCTGACCACATTATGAAGGATTCCTGCTCCTTACGAATCCTCAATGCTGCTACAGATCACTCACAGAAGTGCAGACGGGAAAAGGCAAAGACTCAGTCCTTGAAGTACCGGTAATATATGACACTTTAATTAATACACTTAATCCTTGTAATAATTAAGTTATTATTATAACAATAAAAACAAAAGTGTGTCTAGAGCAGTGATGTCAAACCAAGCGTATTTTTCTGACCTTAACGTCGTGCGCGGGCAGCGAGCGCAAAGCATGGAAAGAGGAAGGGTTGTGTATATGAATAAGCAACCTGTCGGATAAAGAAAACTTCAAACGGAACTTGAAATTTTACGCCGTTATTTTTATATGGCTTCTTTCTGTTTAATATTATCTATATTGTCTGTAAAACAAAAGTACTAACACTGATTTCTTAATATTGCGCTTGTGTTTTAAATCTTAATAACATAATAGAGAGTTAAGAAGGAATAGTCACTTAAATTCCATAGTAGTATAATATTATACTGTATTAAGTGGATGAAACACATCATTCATAAAGAAAGTGATATTCCAAAGAAAGAGATTGAGTATGACATGATAAGTTGGAATTTATATTGATGGTATCTTTAGCCTTACAAAAGTAATCAATAAACTAATCAAAACAATATTACAGTACAAAGCAAAGTTACCTAGGTACTGGTATACATAACAAAACTCTTATCGCATTATGCTTTTAAGGTAATATTTGTGAGCAACTTCCTATCAACAATACACTATCTCCAGTAATAAGTATATATGATATATTAGATTTACGAAAACATTCTGTAAGGCTACTAAATAAATAGGCCTATACCTGAAAATTTCACTTTTCTATACGAAAAGTTGAGAAAATATTTATTTTGAATAAAAAAAATCAAACTCGTGAAAAATGAGCATTAAAATTAAAACTTAATAATGCACTTACACATCTCAGGCAAATCTAAAAATTAACATGGATACAGTTTTAATAAGTTCTTTTCCCTTTATGTATTGAATCAGTGCTGGCCATCCCTGAATATAGCTCGACCAAGCGGCATATACCACCTCTTTCGTCTGTCTCTTTCCTTTCCGCTGTAAAGCGCTCATGCTCTCCTGGGCTCTAAAGCGCGCGCTTGCTCCTGTGGGCATCAATTGACATGCCTGGTCTAGAGTCACAATTTTACAATTCCTAACATTTAAATCACTATTGGGTACAATACATGTCTGTTTGATATGCGAAGTCATTGTTCTGTATTATCAAATATGTCCATGTAATTATTTATACTATAGCATAAAACAGTAGAAAATGCGTGTAGAGAATGGCTTATAGGAGTAAATCAAATTAGAAATAAGGAAATCGAAAATTATACTGTTATATTCTCGCCTGTTAAAAACACTGGCGTTAACACTCGCGTGGATTACAATTGTAATCAAATCTAAAAACTCACACATTACTACACAGAAAAGGGTCACAATTACTTCCGAACACTCCAGACATCACAGCTATACTGTAACAGCAAGGTACTGAAATTTCACGCTATCAGCATTGAAAACGGAGATGTGATGACGCAGCAAACAGCGGTGTATGCCGTGCGAGTTCTGGAGACTTAATTGTTCATATTCAAATTTACTGATTCGTTCGTTAGTTTTCTATTAGAACGAATGGAATTCATCCATAGCAACCTAACATGGTGTGTAACGAGAATTTTATTATCTCCTAGGTGCTGCTTAAAATAAAACGAAATGCTATTCATTTTCAGACTACGAATGAAAATGTAAACAAAAAAGTTCTTCTCAAATCCAAATGTGAGATCATTCTTCCATAAAATGCATTTATATAACTTACTTAAAAACTGATAAGATGGTTGGTAAGGAAAGGATGTTCTTTCTTATTTTATTTTCACTTCCTACTGTATTTGGAGAAGAGTGGAAGAAGTCATTCAGGACAATTACGGTCTATGTGTTTTCCAACTCCTTTGGAAGAAAAGATGGGATGAAAGTACTCACTGGTTGGATTCAAAGGCCTGCAAATACCAGAGAGTTAGACTCAGTTAATTAACAGCCACAGATAAATTGGGCAACTCTAAATTATTACGAAATCTTACAGAAACATCCTATAAGTTACATACAATTTAGTGAGCAGATTTTTAAGACTTTTCGATACACATATGAAGAATGCAGGGGAAAAACCTGTTGTCACGTTTTACAGTTTTTACAGGAGAGAAAGTTAAAAGTTTAAAGACCCATTATATTCTATTGACTCTGAGTTATCATTCTTCAAATTTCTATGGACTAATGAGATTCTTAATCTGTACAGTGAAACTACACAAATATACATTACCTGACCCGAATGAAGATCATCCAGAATTTGGACTAAAGATCGAGAAGTATAGGCGAGAGAGAAAGTGTAAAAGCAGATGTGTAGAATAAAATATAAGTATTTATAGGAAGTGAGAATGGTGACAAAGGATTAGGTGTAAGCAGAATAGTGAGAAAGTGGAAGTGAGCGCAAATAGGAATGAGTGAAAATAGTGAGAAAGGGTTAAGAGAAGTGAACAAGTGACAGCATAAAATTAGTACTAACATTTGAACGTTGGAACAGTAAATGAATATAAGAGAAAGATAGGAGAAAAGGTCAAAGAACAAATAGGACAATATGATAATTTATAGAGAAAAAGTGAAATTGAGATTTTAGTGAACAGTAGTTAGGGAAAAAAGGGGGTGTGAAAGGAGTATATAATATTAGCTATATTAGGGTTAATGAACAAATAGAGAATAGCAAATGAAATGTAGGAGAAATACTGAAGGGGAAATTGACCAAGTAACAAAAAAGGTACATAGTGTAATTGGGAGTATTTATGTAGACGTGTACTGCAAATAATGTGTTATTGTAATAATATGTTAATGGTGGCACCAGATACAGAAATGTGAGGTACACCATTACATGTAAAGAAGTGCTGTGACGAAATATATCATATATCATACATATCATTACCTGACCTATTACAGGACATATAAAACAGAAAGTCGATAACTTTGGACTTGTCAAGTTTTCCCCGTGCTCTTCATGTATTCAATTTCTTTATTTTTCATTTAAGAACAACTGTTAAAGGGAATATTTCAACGACAAAGTATAAAATAATGAATGGGTGAAATATTGCAAGAGTTTCTGGAGGCTAGATATTGAAGGGAGAAGGATATCTGCCCGATATGGCCGATACTTAACGCTAGAATCAAATAGGTGTTTATGTATCTTAAACATGAGGAGAGGAAGGACTTTTTCACTTCTTCGAGCAGGAGTCAGGGTCGCAATGATCCACAGATTTCAGCGTCGTCAGAGCGGATCTAGTCGTCTGAATCGCAAATCTCCTCTTAGTGGCTTGAAGAGGAATTGCTTTCACCTGAGAGGTGGCGTGGGTGTGGTCGTGAACTTTGTGCAGATCAAGGCCGCCGCGGTAAGAATCGATTCCAAAAGAAAAGTACTTACGTTCAGCGTAAGATATTCACACAACACGCAAGTGGAGCACGTGATTCATTGCAAGTCCTCCTCCGCGACCGAAGGAATATGAACAAAGGAAACTGTTCATCATTATCATCATCGTTTTCATTATAATATAATTATCACCATCATAATAAATGGCATGATGTATGCCTTTGTTGAGTTCTGTCTGCAGTAAATGTGTATCTTCTTGTTATTGCAGATTTATACCGACTTCAAGTACAGGAACATCATTTCATTTTTACTAACATTTTTAATATTAACCTGACTACAGAGTGATTTATATAGAACTGACATATTTCTTTCATTAATTGTTTCAAAACGAATTGTGCTAGCGACAACTTATTATACCTAAAATGTAGAGGAATTTTGGGAGATTATTTACCTCTATAGCAAATACTGAAAATGTCCTCCATCCTGCATAAGGCACAACTCAACACGTCGTTCCATGTTACTGGCCACTCGTTGGAGTACTCTGTTGTCAATAGCTTGAATCTCCTGTGTGATGGTGTGCTTCAGATCGTCCAATGTCTGGGGACGTGTGGCGTAAACCCTGTCTTTTAAGAAAGAAGTCCGGCGTTGTCAAATCCGGAGATCTCGGTGGCCACAGGTTCCTGGAAATTATTCGGTCATCAAAGAAACTTGCAATTAGTTCCATGGATTCATTTGATGTATGGCATGTAGCGCCATCTTGCTGAAAATATCCTTGACTCAGCTCTACATCGTCCAGTTGCTCAACAAACTCCATGAAAATCAGTCGGTACTCTGCAGTGTTCACAGTCTGGTTAAAAAAAATTGGCCCCACTATTCTCTGTGCGGATATTGCGCACCAAACTCCGATTTTAACCGGGTGCATAGGTGCTTCATGGATGACATGTGGATTTTCGATGGCCCAATGGCGTGAGTTCTGAGAGTTCACATAACCGGATAAATGGAACCATGCTTCATCTGTGAACCATGTGATGGACAATATGGCAGGATTTTGCACAATGAACGTCTGAAACCAACGACAATAATTCAATCTTTTATCCTTATCTAGTTCCTGTAGCTGATGAACACCCGTAACCCTATATGGCTTTAGGCTGCCAACAATAGGAATAAAACATAAACATCTGCGCATCTAGTGACAAGGAATCGAAACTCCAGAACATTCTGCTTAATTTGGTGCTAAAATTGGGTCATTGAATGAATTTCCAACGGAATAATTAAAGAAAGAAATGTGTCAGTTCTATATAAATCACTCTGTATATCTTTGGATTAAAAGTCTACAACCGGAAACACCTCTTCCTCCCCCCTCCAGGACTGGAGTTCGATGATACTGGCGTAAAATACAAACAAATCACTTTACTTGGTATAGGAGGGAAGAAAAGTAGTTCATCCATTTATGTAAACTTGAAAATTTCGCAATTTTGAGTTTGATAATTTTCATTAGGTTTTTGTTTAATCAAAATACAGTACAGTATTAACAATGAGTGTTTTTACTCACGAACTGAGCTGTCCATGCGAACGTATTCATTATGCAGTGTATATTATACTGTCTACAGCACATTAGCGTACAATATAGAAAATGAAGTTAAAGTGAAAAATAATCGTAATATGAATATTTAAACACGTTTTTCATATAGGCTTCAGTTCTTTTGTGCATATTATCGCACTACAGATTATTGCATCTAATTCCAATTACCAGTTTCGTCCTTTCTACGAGTAACTCATGTTGAAATAATTCTATACCTACTCTATAAAAGAGTACGTACCTTATGTACTGTGAATTCAATCTTCACTTCTGCCCGATCCGAAAAGATAAACTTACTCAGAAATATTATCTACTGTCCGTTCAAATGGTTTAGTCGCAGGGTCGTAGAAAGGGAGGGGAAATGACGTGACAGTTAATTACTTAACGAGGCCCTTTTATTTAAGTTATTTTAAACAGTTGTATAATATTACGTAGACGTCCAATTCCTGACAGAAATTAATGTTTTCAGAAAAGAGCTAAGACAGCCCAGCTACTAGACTTTACAGAGGGGCGAACAGAAGCAGGTAGGGGAAACGGGATGCGACGTAGGGAAACGGACGACAGTACCTGTGCGAAAATATGATTTAATATTGAAAGCTCTTTCGTCACTGGAAAACGCGAACATATTTCTGGAACGTACTAGCTATACTCACTAACTCAGTACTGCATACGCGGCCTTGTTTGTGTGGAGGACGGTTGGAAGTTCACTAGTAGAGGGGATGGGAGTGAAGTACATTAAAAAACTCAGGTACAATAAAAATTGAAGTAAAAATAAAATGATGTCCCTTTATAACTCAATAATTCTTAACTCATATACAGTTGGCGCCAGCATTTTTGACGAGTGTCCTTGAGTACAGAGCCCAGTGTGTGAGCATCTATTGTCACTGCACCTGAGAGTGGTATCACCTCTTAGTCACAAGTCACGTCAGCAGTCTACCGATCACAGTCGTCAGCTTTATAGCCAACAGACTTTGGCAAAGGCAAGGTACTCGCTCTTAGCCTTCCCATTACTTATTTCACAAGCCAAAAACGGTGTCATTGGTTACATGTGCCACCGCGATTAAGGCGTTATGCTTCAAGCAGAAGGGTCGCGGATTTCACTCCCGATATGGTTATGAATTTTCTCCATTGATTTAATCCTTCCGGTGGCCTTGGGATTTATTCGTCCTCTAACAGAAATGAGTACCAAGGAGTAGTTTCCTTTGGAAGTAAAGGTGGCAGCATATACGATAGACATACCTACGACTAATAATTCCGATTGTTTGCAAAATTGGGAGTCTTAAAATTCCGCTAGCTTGCGGGTCTTCATGACTGGTAATAGGGGAAAGGTGATCTACCGGTACTTTTCTATTAGAAAAGACTAAGATTACAATAGTCTAATGTTAGATAGTATAACTGAAAATAGAGCCGAACAAGTGCAATGCTAAAATTCTGTGGTGAAACAATGGATACAATATTTCTGAAAGATATGAGCCGTTCAGAGCAGAAGTGGTGTAAGTCAAAATGGGTAATGAGGGTTAAAGTAAACATTCTGTAAAATACAGCGCAAAGTAGCAATTAATATTCAATTTACTTGAACCAATAGTAGTCAGTGGATAGCAAGAAGGCCATATTAATTGCTACCGTCGCTTTATAGTGCTGCATTTAGACAAAATTAATAACTTATCTCCTACATAATATATTTTTATGAAACTTTGTACAACTACTAGGCCTACAGGTAGCATACAGATGTAATCAGAATTTGTACAAAAACATATGTGTTACCTGTAACTCCTGTAGGGGAAAGGCCCCTATATTGAACCACTTAGCCTTCAACACTAAATTGTGGCAATAATCTCAAATCAAATTTATCAGGAAAATATGCATTACATTTGCAGAATCTTTGGCTATACATAGCCTGAACACAATTGCTAATTAATATTGTCATTATTTAAATAAAAAATTAAAACTGGGAAGGTGCGAAATGGTCCAAATTAGGAACATGGTATTTAAATTGGACCAGCCTTATCTTAAAATGAACCACATCATTTTAAATTCAGAAACATTTTTATTAATATAAAATATAAATATTTTTGTCCTATGCTTAAAGCAATTATTTAATTAGCAACAAAAGTACAAAAGAAGTTTGTGATTATAATGTCAATTTCCTTGAAAACTGGAGTTTTTAGATAATAATAAAAACACCTTGTTTTTTTAACATGAATTACAAATATAGGGCTTTCATTGTTATATAAAAGAGTTCATTATCCACAGTCTTCACAGTAAAACACTTTCCGTTTAGCACTAACGTTTGCACATTTTTGGTGAAGCCTATCCTACATTTCATCCACTGGATCATATCCATCATTTCCGACAATTCACAATTTTTGTCTTCATTTTCTGGTTGACCATATTGGATCTTTCTCTTTAACGGTTTATTTCTTGGTGTCGATGTATGCCTACCTGCTACTTTCTTGCTTTGCTTTTCCTGCAACTCATTCCTGTAAGGACTGCTTATGACGATTGCAACTGACGTGGTTTTTTGTTTCCTTGATCTGGTAAGTTCAGGAATAGGGCTATTTCAACAACAGTGTTAGGCCTACGCCTAGTTATGTTTGGAGATTTTTCTGGACAGTGAGAATTGTACGTAGAAATGTATTCAGAAGTGTTAGGTCTACTAGATTGAAAAGAGGGACCTGGATATTGTGAAGGTGAGTTTGGAACACTTGTGTTAGGGTCATTCTCATGGTTGACGGCAGTAGGAGCGAAGTCGCGGTCCTGGAAAACGTTTCTGTCGAGTGGCCCAATTCCAGTTTTCGCAAATCCACTCATTGCCTTTACCACTGTAGCAGCTTTACCATAAGCGTCTCCTATTAAAGCTGACGCCTAGAACTGAGTTATATTTCGAGACGGGTTACTTCGAAGCCAATTTGTCTGCAGCCTGATTGTGGTATGATGACAAGGGCTTGAAGAAAGACATGTCACATGGTTGAAGCCTGTGCGTTGTATATGCGAGCAAAGAAAGCATTACAATACCATTTTCCCGAGCAAGAATGATAGCTTCTACATTCTTGGTGTGAGTGGAATGGCCATCGAGGATAAGTAACACTTTGTTATTAGTGCTGAGGTTCACAATGGCGATGAAATGTTGAAACCACTTAAGAAATAACTCGCTAGGAATCCATCCACTTTCAGAACATGTGCATATTGCACCTGGTGGTGCACCGGTGTTCAGTTCATCCTTAAATCTCAGCCTTTTGAAGGTCAATATGGGAGGAACATACGTTCCTGTTGCACTCATGCAACACACACAGGTTGTGTTGGTGACTCTTTCACCACTTGTCAGATATATCTATTTGCACGAGATATTCGCAGTTGGAAGCTCCTAAAACATAACAAGGTTCCCTAAATTGGACCAGTTCAATATAGGGTTCAAACGGTGGTTCAAATTACGGGCAAAGCGTTTCAGATTATTTAGTAACTGTGAAACACGGAAACGTGTTGTTTGAAAAAGTTTACGCATGAATATTGTTGCTATGTAACTACTTCACAACATGCAATAGATTAAGATTATCACAGTCTTACCTGATATGTCGTACAAGCTTAGCTAGGAGAGTCAAATATTATATCAGAAGCACCATAAACACAAAACAATTCTTACAGCTGAAACCATTGCTCCGAACGTAAGGTCAATTTCATCCAGGATTCACTGCGCTACACAGTCCTCTTCTGCTTGGATTGTGGTGAAGTCTGTTGGAAAGTTTGGTAAATAACCGAGTGTTTCAATTTAAGACACGGTTCAATATAGGGACCCTTCCCCTACAAAGTTTCATAAAAACCTGTTACATAGGAGAGAAGGTAATTTAGCGTTAGTGCATCCCTATAAAGGGGTATTTCCTCTTAGGAACCGTAAATATTGTTTGTACACAAAAAATATATTCTACCTGTAATTTCCGTACAGTGGTTCATAAAAATCTGTTGAATAGGAAAGTAGTTATAATTTTAATCTAAAACCACCCCCTATAAAGAGGTAGTTCCTCGGACACAAACGCAGTCAAAGTTTGACACAAAAAATATGTGCTATTTATAAGGTCTATACCACAGTCTACTATATACAGTCACGAAGCTTGAGTTTTGAGGGTGCTAGAAACAATAGACTGTGATGGTACTATTTTGAATTGCCTGTAATGAGGCGATATTAGCGATCCTAGTGGTGAGCAACTATCTAATGTTTGCATATTCACTACGTATTGAGCTTCGCGACTATATATACTAGACTGTGGTTTATACAAAGTTTCATAACAATCCGTTGGAATGCAGAGAAGTTATTGATTTTGTCCAGCTAGATTTGCGTTACTGCACACTGTGCGTCGTGTAGAAGGGAGAGGTAGAAAGCATACCCGCCAGCAGCCACGGATGTATACTTGTGCCTCTCTTATCCGCGGGTAAGAGACGCCAGCCCGAGGGTGCACTGTGCTGATGACCGCTGCGTAGGTGAATTTATGACATTCAACAACGCTCATGGATATTTCTGTCATGTACTAAGTATCGATACTAACCCCTTGTGTTGTACTAGTATACTGTAAAACTCTTCTGTATATATTTCAACTAGACTTTGACTATAATAAGACTTTGTAGTACTATTAAGATTTTTATGCTCGACCATGCCGAAATGCAGTCCTTTAATGCATGTCATTAAAGTACACTCTACTCATTAAAGTACAGGTGTTCAGCCAATGACAACTCAGCTTACAGGTGTTCAGCCAATAACGAGTCAGCTTTGTACCGTTATAAAACCGCAAGTATCGATTATTCTCGGATATGCAATCGAAAGAGAATTAGCGAAAAGTCACGGAGGCTGGAAATCCAATACTGTCGCAGAAGGTCACGTTCTGTTACTATAATAATTAGCGTTAATTTTAAATAATATTCAAATAAATTCAATTTGTCATCTCGTTTTTCAATGTCGAATTCAATAATCAAGGTTATATCAAGTTTAACGGGTTTACATCAAGGTCAATAACATTATTTTTCCTCGGAAAAAATCAATACTTTCGCGTCTGCGCACATCTCACAATTCACGACCTAGAACAAGATCACTTCCGATCTTGTCAGTTACAAATAAAATGTATACATCTGAATAATTTCGAGTTAGAAATATGGTCGAGCATAAAAGGTCGTATGAAACTCGGTTATAATGGTAATTAAGAAGCTCGTATGAAAATTATGAAACTCGCTTGCGCTCATTTCATAAACATCCATACTCGCTTCTTAATTACTATCATTATAGGCTCGTTGCATAATGTACTATTAGACATGTTCCATACTCTAGTTGTGAAGCGATGTACGACTACCAAGGAATGTAAACAAATACAATATAAAACATAATGCTTCGTCTATAGGTGGTGAAATGAGAAAGCTGAAAATCAGAGGAAGACGAAGTAAGAACAGTCTCCAGTACAGCGATGCACTCACTCGACGTTGTGGCTATCTAATCGCTGTTAGTCGCCATGCCAGTCGAGGCTGGGGTGATGCATGGCTCAGCCTCACACTCGCCGCGGCTTATTGGGAGCGCTGCAGTAGCGAATAAAATATATATGGAGATAGCAGAGGGCGTGACGGCGTTGCAAGTCATTTCGGTTATGAACGGCCGCTCCATGGCCTACTACGTTCAATTTGATAGTGGGACAAAAATGGAGATAGCGAGCAGATCAGGAAACTGGCTCCATTCAAATGGATTTTAAATGCTGAGCTTGCACGGCGCAGGGATCAATCCAAGCAAGAACGCTGCAGTTTGAACCCAATTCCAGTCCCTATATTATTACAATCAATAACTGTAAATGCTTATACAGGGTGTCTCGACATTACATTACACATACACATGAAACATGTATGCTACAGGGATGGCCAGTGGGTCAAAAGCGAGACCAGTAGACCATCATAAATATCACAGATCTTGTTATGCTTATTTTATAAGCACTAAAATTTGTTATAATGGGTGTACGATTGCAAACAGGTTTCGCTAGGTACGGCATCTTTCTAGGAGTGACAGTCAGTTAAGTGGTGAATCAGCGCGTCGGCTTTCAGCAACATAATGCCACTACTTATGTATGGTTACCTGAACCTTTAAAAAAAAAATGTTATGTTTTATTTAACGACGCTCGCAACTGCAGAGGTTATATCAGCGTCGCCGGATGTGCCGGAATTTTGTCCCGCAGGAGTTCTTTTACATGCCAGTAAATCTACTGACATGAGCCTGCCGCATTTAAGCACACTTAAATGCCATCGACCTGGCCCGGGATCGAACCCGCAACCTAGGGCATAGAAGGCCAGCGCTATACCAACTTGCCAACCAGGTCGACTAACCTTTCAATAAATGCTGGAAATATGACGACGCTTTTTGTACTTCTTCGTAATACACGTACTATACGCCAAGCAGAAGAGAGTCTTAGCGCTGTCTGAGGGGTGCGGGGGTAACTTGTCGATAGATGCAGGAGTAAGAGTATGGCGATGAAAAGAAGGAAGGAGAGGTGTAGAATAAGGAAGAAAAGAAAGAAGTAGGACGAGGAAGAGAAGAATGGTGAGTAGGACAGGAATAAGAGAAATAAGGTGAGGAGTACTACACGAAAGAGAAGAAAGATGAGGAACAGGACGAGTAAGAGAAGAAAGATGAGGAACAGGACGAGGAAGAGAAGAAAGATGAGGAACAGGACGAGGAAGAGAAAAAAGATGAGGAACAGGACGAGTAAGAGAAGAAAGATGAGGAACAGGACGAGGAAGAGAAGAAAGACGAGGAACAGGACGAGTAAGAGAAGAAAGATGAGGAACAGGACGAGTAAGAGAAGAAAGATGAGGAACAGGACGAGGAAGAGAAGAAAGACGAGGAACAGGGCGAATAAGAGAAGAAAGATGAGGAACAGGACGAGTAAGAGAAGAAAGACGAGGAACAGGACGAGGAAGAGAAGAAAGACGAGGAACAGGGCGAGTAAGAGAAGAAAGATGAGGAACAGGACGAGTAAGAGAAGAAAATGAGGAACAGGACGAGTAAGAGAAGAAAGATGAGGAACAGGACGAGTAAGAGAAGAAAGATGAGGAACAGGACGAGGAAGAGAAGAAAGACGAGGAACAGGACGAGTAAGAGAAGAAAGATGAGGAACAGGACGAGGAAGAGAAGAAAGATGAGGAACAGGACGAGGAAGAGAAGAAAGACGAGGAACAGAACGAGTAAGATAAGAAAGATGAGGAACAGGACGAGGAAGAGAAGAAAGATGAGGAACAGGACGAGTAAGAGAAGAAAGATGAGGAACAGGACGAGGAAGAGGAGAAAGACGAGGAACAGGACGAGTAAGAGAAGAAAGATGAGGAACAGGACGAGGAAGAGAAGAAAGATGAGGAACAGGAAGAGGAAAAGAAGAAAGACGAGGAACAGGACGAGGAAGAGAAGAAAGATGAGGAACAGGACGAGGAAGAGAAGAAAGACGAGGAACAGGACGAGTAAGAGAAGAAAGATGAGGAACAGGACGAGGAAGAGAAGAAAGACGGGGAACAGGACGAGTAAGAGAAGAAAGATGAGGAACAGGACGAGGAAGAAAAGAAAGACGAGGAACAGGACGAGGAAGAGAAGAAAGATGAGGAACAGGACGAGGAAGAGAAGAAAGACGAGGAACAGGACGAGGAAGAGAAGAAAGATGAGGAACAGGACGAGGAAGAGAAGAAAGACGAGGAACAGGACGAGTAAGATAAGAAAGATGAGGAACAGGACGAGGAAGAGAAGAAAGATGAGGAACAGGACGAGTAAGAGAAGAAAGATGAGGAACAGGAGGAGGAAGAGAAGAAAGACGAGGAACAGGACGAGTAAGAGAAGAAAGATGAGGAACAGGACGAGGAAGAGAAGAAAGATGAGGAACAGGACGAGGAAGAGAAGAAAGATGAGGAACAGGACGAGGAAGAGAAGAAAGACGAGGAACAGGACGAGTAAGAGAAGAAAGATGTGGAACAGGACGAGGAAGAGAAGAAAGATGAGGAACAGGACGAGGAAGAGAAGAAAGATGAGGAACAGGACGAGGAAGAGAAGAAAGACGAGGAACAGGACGAGTAAGAGAAGAAAGATGAGGAACAGGACGAGGAAGAGAAGAAAGATGGGGAACAGGACGAGTAAGAGAAGAAAGATGAGGAACAGCACGAGGAAGAGAAGAAAGACGAGGAACAGGACGAGTAAAAGAAGAAAGATGTGGAACAGGACGAGGAAGAGAAGAAAGATGGGGAACAGGACGAGGAAGAGAAGAAAGATGAGGAACAGGACGAGTAAGAGAAGAAAGATGAGGAACAGGACGAGTAAGAGAAGAAAGACGAGGAACAGGACGAGGAAGAGAAGAAAGACGAGGAACAGGAGTAAGAGAAGAAAGATGAGGAACAGGACGAGGAAGAGAAGAAAGATGAGGAACAAGACGAGGAAGAGAAGAAAGATGAAGAACAGGACGAGGAAGAGAAGAAAGATGAGGAACAGGACGAGTAAGAGAAGAAAGATGAGGAACAGGACGAGGAAGAGAAGAAAGACGAGGAACAGGACGAGGAAGAGAAGAAAGATGAGGAACAGGACGAGGAAGAGAAGAAAGACGAGGAACAGGACGAGTAAGAGAAGAAAGATGAGGAACAGGACGAGTAAGAGAAGAAAGATGAGGAACAGGACGAGTAAGAGAAGGAAGATGAGGAACAGGACGAGTAAGAGAAGAAAGATGAGGAACAGGACGAGTAAGAGAAGAAAGACGAGGAACAGGACGAGGAAGAGAAGAAAGAAGAGGAACAGGACGAGTAAGAGAAGAAAGATGAGGAACAGGACGAGGAAGAGAAGAAAGATGAGGAACAGGACGAGGAAGAGAAGAAAGACGAGGAACAGGACGAGTAAGAGAAGAAAGATGAGGAACAGGACGAGGAAGAGAAGAAAGATGAGGAACAGGACGAGTAAGAGAAGAAAGATGTGGAACAGGACGAGGAAGAGAAGAAAGATGGGGAACAGGACGAGGAAGAGAAGAAAGATGGGGAACAGGACGAGTAAGAGAAGAAAGATGAGGAACAGGACGAGTAAGAGAAGAAAGATGAGGAACAGGACGAGTAAGAGAAGAAAGATGAGGAACAGGACGAGGAAGAGAAGAAAGACGAGGAACAGGACGAGTAAGAGAAGAAAGATGTGGAACAGGACGAGGAAGAGAAGAAGGATGGGGAACAGGACGAGTAAGAGAAGAAAGATGAGGAACAGGACGAGGAAGAGAAGAAAGACGAGGAACAGGACGAGTAAGAGAAGAAAGATGTGGAACAGGACGAGGAAGAGAAGAAAGATGGGGAACAGGACGAGGAAGAGAAGAAAGATGGGGAACAGGACGAGTAAGAGAAGAAAGATGAGGAACAGGACGAGTAAGAGAAGAAAGATGAGGAACAGGACGAGTAAGAGAAGAAAGATGAGGAACAGGACGAGGAAGAGAAGAAAGATGAGGAACAGGACGAGTAAGAGAAGAAAGATGAGGAACAGGACGAGTAAGAGAAGAAAGATGAGGAACAGGACGAGGAAGAGAAGAAAGACGAGGAACAGGACGAGTAAGAGAAGAAAGATGTGGAACAGGACGAGGAAGAGAAGAAAGATGGGGAACAGGACGTGTAAGAGAAGAAAGATGAGGAACAGGACGAGGAAGAGAAGAAAGATGGGGAACAGGACGAGTAAGAGAAGAAAGATGAGGAACAGGACGAGGAAGAGAAGAAAGATGAGGAACAGGACGAGTAAGAGAAGAAAGACGAGGAACAGGACGAGTAAGAGAAGAAAGATGAGGAACAGGACGAGGAAGAGAAGAAAGACGAGGAACAGGACGAGTAAGAGAAGAAAGATGTGGAACAGGACGAGGAAGAGAAGAAAGATGGGGAACAGGACGAGTAAGAGAAGAAAGATGAGGAACAGGACGAGGAAGAGAAGAAAGATGAGGAACAGGACGAGGAAGAGAAGAAAGATGAGGAACAGGACGAGTAAGAGAAGAAAGATGAGGAACAGGACGAGGAAGAGAAGAAATACGAGGAACAGGACGAGTAAGAGAAGAAAGATGAGGAACAGGACGAGGAAGAGAAGAAAGAAGGAGAGGAGTAAGACGAGGAAGATGAGAAGGAAGGTGAGTAGGAGGGAGAGACGAAAAAGCAAGAGATGCAGGGAGAGGAAGAGGAGAAAGAAGGTGAGGAGCAGCACGAGGAAAGAAGAAAGTTGAGTAGGACGAAGAAGAGAATAAACATGAATAAGACGAGAAAGAGAAGAAAGAACGTGTGAAATAGGACGAGGAAGAAACTAAGGTAAGGAGTAGGAGGAAGAAAAGAAAGAAGGTGAGTAGGATGAGGAAGAGAAAAAAAGGATGAAAAGGAAAAACAAGGAAGAGCAGCACGAGGAAGAGATGAAACGTGAGTAAGATGAGGAAGAGAAGAAATAAAGTGTGGAGTAAGACAAGGAAGAGGAGAATGTAAGTGAGGAGTGCGCAAAGGAGAAGAAGAAAGTAAGAAAATGGCTGTGAAGAAAAAGAAGGGAGAAAGAGGAAGTGACAGAGTAAAGAAAAGGAAAGGATAACGAGAAAAATTGAAGAAAAGTTATAAAGAGAAGAATAAAAAATATTTAAAAATTTTTGGAATCCACACTTATAATCTCGTATATGCTGGTGGGAACATATGAATTCAGAAACTCGTCCTACACAAATATGTCATTGGAGACGAGAGAATAAAAGAGAAATCATGTTACAGTCAATGACAGTCATGCAATCCTAAGCAATATTGTTTACTGTAAAGTTTCCTTTAATAAAATCAGCAATTGGTGCCCAATCATATCGCACTTGGAAACAAATTTCTTGAATGAAAATGGATGTTTAAACGCGAAGAACAAAGGGCAATAGATACACAATATTTCCCAGAGTTGCCGAGCAGAAAATCCGATTAAACTAATTATGAAGTAGTCTCGCCGTGGCGGTGTTCCGTGCTTAATTGACGGCTGATGTTGGATTGCGGTGCAGATGTGGGATTTCAAAGCCAAGCCGGGCGTTAACAGCAGACAAACTGTTGCGATATCTCACACAACGGAAACCTATCCTGCGATTATATCCTTTTAGGTAATACTACAATATTGATTCTAGTGAATTTTTATCCTGTAATTTCCCTGAGTTCCAGTAACATAAAGGTACAGTAAGATATTACCCACTATTAAATCCATAATCTTCACACTCTCCAGTTTTAAAAGAAAACATTTTGTGTTATTGTTATTATCATGATCTTCCGCTGTGGTTCAAGTGTCAGCATTTCTATCTGCAAGTGCAATGGAGCCCGCTTTGCTTCTTAGCAGAGATATACATTTCACTTCCCGTCTATGTATGATCCAGGAGTCCTGCCGCTTGTGAATGGTGTTGGGTAAAATTAGTTAGGACGAAAAAGTCCTAACGTCGTATTTGGGCGGTTGCTTATTCACAAAAAAATAGTAAAAGTTAGTGTCTTGAGAGATAAAATTTTCATACGGTAACAGTGTACCACGTGTCCAAGTGCCCCTGCGGTGACCTCGGCCTGTCGCAGGTGGCCCGGGTTCGAGTCCTCTATTGCGCATGACGTCGTTTGGATTGCATTCTCATTCAAGACGCGAGGAGATCCCGCCACGACCTAAACAGTTATCACGTCGTAGCTTCTATGACAGTCAATCAATCGCACTGATATTTTTAGGATTGATAGGTCAATGTTTAATGAAAGCATACAAAAAAATTCGAGATCAAAATAGTTTTTGAAAAGTGAGAATAAAATAGTAACTTCGAAGTGATATGTTCAAAATAAACATTTACGTATTCAAAAGTTGGTTGTGGGAAACTTGGATGTTGAGAAAGAATGAAAATTACTTTTAAAAGCCGCCGCTATTCAAAATTTTTACTGGTATCCGAGTTACGGCGAGTTAAAACGAGCGTTTTCACTTGACTTGCGGTTGCAAACGTCGAGGAACAGATGCTCTGGATGAGAAAACACATGAAAAGAAGAAAAAAGTGACAGTGAGAAAGTAGAGTCGGAAACCTATTCAGAGGGATTGCATTGAAAGATTCTCGGTCATTTACAAATTTTTTACGAATTGATGAGTATATGTTCAAAGAACTCCTAAACATAATATAAAAACATTTTACTACTTACTACTACTTACTGGCTTTTAAGGAACCCGGAGGTTCATTGCCGCCCTCACATAAGCCCGCCATTGGTCCCTATCCTGAGCAAGATTAATCCATTCTCTATCATCATATCCCACCTCCCTCAAATCCATTTTAATATTATCTTCCCATCTACGTCTCGGCGTCCCTAAATAGCTTGCAGTAGAGATATTACTATTTAATATTGCTCTTACAGAATATAATAATAATAATAAAGTATACAATTCTCACAAGTTTTATTCTCTGGAAACATAACCCGCTTCATCTTACTGTAGTCGTGTTGATTGCGTCGCTTCTTTTGCATGCACATATCCATTTAGAGTAGAAAACTCTTCGTTTTTCGGGAACCTGAAATATTTTATATCACTTTCTTTCACTTTTCTACATGATTTTCACAACACAATCGGCATAATGCGACATATTGACATACTGTGTATCCAACAGATTTGAATCCAATGAAATGTTGTCTCACTGGGGAATCGGACGTTATCGCGCGCAAAGTAATGGTAAAAATAGCCTACCTTCAAGCGGTCAGAATTGTAATACTATTTATCACAGCTATTTCATTTTTTTAGTGATATATGTATACACATTAAGCTTTAAAATGAAAGAAGAATGGTTAATCTAGTGTAAAATCTTACCCTTAAATTAATTTTTGAATTTAATCATATGTTTTATATAAATTCACTACATACCTGTGATTAGGTACACTCTATTCACTTATCATAGCACACATTGAATTAAAATTTTGGCCACTTACTGCTAATAGATACTAAAACATACCCTACTAAAATTATTAAAATATCTGTAACATTATGGGCATTCGGCTTATACTAATCTTCAATTCCTTTTTAATTTATTGACGGTGATCATTGCTATAAGCCCTATGCCCATAATATTATAGATACATGAATAATTTTAGTAGGGTATGTTTTAGTATCTATTAGTAGTAAGTGGTCAAATTTTCAATTCAATATGTGCTATAATAAGTGAATAGAGTGTACCTAATCACAGACATGCAGTGGATTTATAAAAAAAATTGTGCTTAATTAAAAAAATTAATTTAAGGATAAAGATTTACTCTAGAGTAACCATTCTTTTTCATTTCAAAGCTTAATGTGTATACATATATCACTAAAAAATGAAAGAGCTGTGATAAATAGTATTATATTTATGACTGCTTGAAAAGAGGCTATTTTTACCATTATTTTGCATGCGATAATGACCAACTCCCCTTAATAACGAATCAGGTGATACAACTGTATAGAAATGCAAAACAAACGCCCGCCGCTCAAGTTGCAATCCAGATGGCGTTAGAGCTAGTAGAAAGAGATGGAGAAACATGCTCATGGTTCCACCTGTAAGTCTTCCCGCCACGATATGTGCTACATGCCCTGCCCATCTCAAAGTCTGTATTTCATGTTCCTAATTATGCCAGGTGAAGAATACAATATTTGCAGTTCTGCGTTGTGTAACTTCATCCCTCTTAGCCCCAAATATTTTCCTAAGCATCATATTTTGAAACACCCTGAATCTCCGTTTCTCTCTCAAAGTGAGAGTCCAAGTTTCGCAACCATACAGAAAAACCGGTAATATAACTGTTTTATAAATTCTAACTTTCAGCTTTATTATTATTATTATTATTATTATTATTATTATTATTATTATTATTATTAACAAATATATCATCACTTTGAGACTCTTTTCCTTCCACCCCAACAATAATTTAGAGTGACAGTGAAAAGGGCACCAATCTCCGACCGGAGTGTTTATCTACGCTAAGCCGTCACGGACTGCGTGCGATCATATAATTAAGGAAGGAAACTGCGTCACTTGCAGAAGGAAATCCCGTCTCGAGTGATTGTGAGGCAGAACTGCGAACCCGTGACTCGTGCGAAAAAATCCAGGCCTTACAGCGTGCCAACTCTACTGAGAGAAAGTATAGAATAGAACAGGATAGTGAGCATGGGACAGGTTACGAAAAGAATGGAATGAGCTGGTATTGTAAGAAAAAGGACAGAATATTGTCGGGTGCAATAAAGACGTAGGAGAGAATAGGATAAGAAGCAGTGGCGGCTCGTGAACTTGTGGATTGGGGACGCTAAATGTTATGTTTTATTTAACGACGCTCGCAACTGCAGAGGTTATATCAGCGTCGCCGGATGTAACGGAATTTTGTCCCGCGGGAGTTCTTTTACATGCCAGTAAATCTATTGACATGAGCCTGTCGCATTTAAGCACACTTAAATGCCATCGACCTGGCCCGGGATCGAACCCGCAACCTTGGGCATAGAAGGCTTGGGGACGCTGCAGTAGATTTTGGTACATACAAATTTCACTTCTGATATCATTACTAATAAGTATAGGACAAAAATAAATGCACTACATATCGAAAAATCAAAACTTCCTGACTTAGTTGGGAGGTGTTTGTGGCATTATTTGCCACAATCGCTAAAGAAAAATTAATACCATCGATTTTAGTCTGAATTTCAAATCGGCAGACACTCAACTTACAATCTACCAGTTCATCCTGAATTGTTTTAGAATTACCTTTAAACAGTGGCATGTTTCAAATGATTTTTGAGAGGCTCTTTTAGATTACTCAAGAACTGTAGCAACCCACGACACACATCAGGGTTCTTCGAATCGTTTTTTCATCATGTCCCCTAAGGGGAAGTTCATACTGGCCACAAAGTTTGATATAATTAATATTTTGTAAAATAATTTCACGATTTTTTCTCACTTCTTGATTATGTTTGAATGTTTGTCCTGTTGGCTTCATTTAATTGCGCAGCAATATTAACTTTTAATTTAAAAGACATGTTGGTTCAGAAAAGTGTGAATACAATTAATAATTATATATAATAAATTTTCAGTCATATACAATTTTCAGTTTGTGAGGTCAGATAATCTGTTACATCACAATATTTAATACAAAGTCACTAATATTTTCGACTTTAAAAAGTCATCATCAGGTGCATGAGATGCGAACAATTTTAAAATAGGTGATAGTTGATCTAACAATTAATAATATAGTAATTAATGCACATGCTGTCATTTACAAGTATGCAAGTTTCGTGCCTCTTGAGTAAACTGTACATGGTAAAGCTGAACACTGATGCTAAATTCTCGTATGTATATAAAAAAAAGGAAAGGCACAGCATGATATTAACCTTATACAATTAAAGGCTGAAATATTCTCATTAGGTCATATCATTAAAATTAAAATTTGTACAATTTGATATTAACTATGTTAAAATGTTATATATAATGTATAAATTTAAAAGGGATGGAAAAAGCTGTAATGCAAATGCAAACATTTTAACATAGTTAATATCAAATTGTATAAATTTAATTTTAATGATATGACCTAATGAGAATATTTTAGGCTTAATTGTATAAGGTTAATATCATGCTGTGCCTTTCCTTTTTATATATATATATATATATATATATATATATATATATATATATATATATACATACGAGAATCTAGCATCAGTGTTCAGCTTTACCATGTACAGTTTACTCAAGAGGCACGAAACTTACATACTTGTAAATGCCAGCATGTGCATTACTTACTATATTATTAATTGTTAGATCAACTATCACCTATTTTAAAATTGTTCGCATCTCATGCACCTGATGATTACTTTTTAAAGTCGAAAATATTAGTGACTTTGTATTAAATATTGTGATGTAACAGATTATCTGACCTCACCAACTGAAAAGTGTATTTGACTGACAATTTATTATATATAATTATTAATAATATTAGCTTTGCCTAGCATAGCCAATGAAACAACATTTTTCAGGCGAGACTGCGAAGATTTGTGCTTTTTAATTTTTAGGGGCAAATGTCCTAGATCTGTCACACCACTCCTAGTCCATGCAGGATCACCACCGAAGAGGAGGCAAGGAAAACAAAATACAGAATTTTTTTTTTGTTCACATCCACGTAACCACAAATGCTTAGCGTAAATTCCATTGTTACACTTCCTAACATATATGCACTATTTCGGCTGGATGAAGCTTCAGTAAGATTTAAGCCGGGTAACGGACGACCCTTTAATTATCTTCATTACATCAATATTCTCCGCAAGGGAAAAATAAAATTAATATTTTGTAATTCACACACACTCATGGTTGCACATTTGCACTGGTTAAGTTACTGTATTAAGACGTCACACCAAAGCAACACTCAGATATACTGATGGTCAACAATTTTCTAAAACTGGAAAAGAAGTCTCTTTCGTATTTTACGCGCTATATCAAAAGGATTCTACTCGTGCAATCATTTTGAGTTAAAGCAAATATTAGGTTCTGCTGGAAGCAGAATAAGGCAAAATACAATATTAATTTCGTTATATTATCTCGATAAAATTCTACAACAATAAGTATGTGAAGAGAAAATAAAAATGTTGTCATTAAGTTTCAAGGGAATAGAGAATCCATTTGACGCAGCATTACAATAGCGGTGTGGGAGGGGAGGAAAGGTCTTCCCTTGTGGCCTGGCTCTGCAAGCCACTGCAGCGAAATATGGGTTTTAAACAGCGGCAGTTTCTCTCTGCTTCCCTTCACCTCTCTACCCCAAGGCAGACTCTCTATGAGCTGTCCTACTCTGTAGATCCTAGGAAGACTTTCAATGCAGTGTCAATTCCAGTACAGTCGACGCGTAAAAAGATTATGCATAAGATAATAGTACATATCCCCGGCCAGATGAAATATAAAGCAATTTACCAATAAAAGCTGTAACAATTCTTCTGCAAATTAAAACAAATATTATTTTTATTTTCCTGTCAAAGCAGGGAGTGCTGCAGCTCCGCAGTTCTTATGGACGAGCCGCCCCTGATAAGAAGTGTTATGGTAACTGCCCGAGATGGGATGAGGAAGGACAGAATTGAATATAAGACAACGGAATTTTATAGTATGAGATATTATAGGGCTGAAAGGTAAAGGGATGTAAGAGGACCATATGAAATAGCATAATGAGGACAAGATGATGTGGGTAAGGTACAATAGGATCGGACACGGATGGACAGAGTCGAATAGGACGCGATTGATGAAGATGAGAGAATAGTGGGGAAATGATAGGATTACAACGAATAGAGATAGACGAGGACTTAATGAGATGTAGTATGAGATGTGATATGATACACAAGATGATTCAAAAGTCCGGCGGAGAAACGTTGTTGGAAATAGGTAGCTTCTAATCTTAGTGCTTGAATTTTCAACGTAGAATACACCATCGAGGCTGTAAATTAGTACCACACAACCGTCAATCACAGTGCTGCTAAATTAGTGGCCTTTCTGCTAGTTCTAGTGGATTTTAGACACTTACTATTGAAAATTGAAGCACATTGGATTGAAAACTACACATCTGACAACTTTCCCCATTTTACATTTTTCGCTACCTGCACTAATAAGGAGGTTGTCTATGTTGCTGGACTTCTGTATCATCCTGTATATGATATGATATGATATGATATATGATATACTCGTATGATATGATATGATATGATATGATATACTCGTATGATATGATGTAATATTCTATGACATATAATTAAATCTTCAAATACTTGGGGTGTACTATAAGCAGTAACATGAGCTGCTGCTGCTAAGAAGTCAAAAGGATAGCAATGGGAAAGGAAGCGTTTAATAGAAAAAGGAGCATTTTCTGCGGACCTCTGGAGAAAGGACTAAGGAAGAGACTAGTGAAGTGCTTTGTGTGGAGTGTGACATTATATGGGGGCAGAAACATGAAAATTACGACGGAGTGAAGAGAAACGAATAGGAGCATTTGATTTTTTTTTAAATTTTATTGGGTTATTTTACGACGCTGTATCAACATCTAGGTTATTTAGCGTCTGAATGATATGAAGGTGATAATGCCGGTGAAATGAGTCCGAGGTCCAGCACCGAAAGTTACCCAGCATTTGCTCGTATTGGGTTGAGGGAAAACCCCGGAAAAAACCTCAACCAGACAACTTGCCCCAACCGGGATTCGAATCCGGGCCAGGGAGCATTTGAAATGTGGATATGGAGAAGGACGGAACATGTGAAATAGACAGACAGAGTAAGAAATGAAGCTGTGTTGGAAAGAGTGGATGAAGAAAGAATGATGCTGAAACTGATCAGAAAGAGGAAAAGGAATTGGATGGGTCACTGGTTGAGAAGAAACTGCCTACTGAAGGATGGACTGGAAGGAATGGTAAACGGGAGAAGAGTTCGTGGCAGAAGAATATATTAGATCATAGTTGACATTAAGATATATGGTTCATATGAGGAGACTAAGAGGAAGGCAGAAAATAGGAAAGAGTGGAGAAAGCTGGGTTTGCAGTGAAAGACCTGTCCTTGGTCAGAATACTAAATTAATGAATGAACATAACATGATACAAATTATGACATCGTATATGATGTCTATGACAAATTAGGCCTACGTATACTGACATTGTACGTGATAATATTGTGAATTTATTTCAACTCAACAATAGGATTTTATTCTTCCAACAATAATTCCTTTCTACAATTCGCCTTAAACGCTCTCGTCAACAATTGGATTTTCACTCAACACAGTATTCGTCATAGCACTCACCGACGACAATGACAATTTACTTGGACTAGTACGAACAACAATGAACTGTTAATCTTAACTAATATTTACAAAGCACTATTTACAAATCAGAACTATCAGTTCTCAGTTCATAGTTCTTCTAGCTCAGTCACTCGAGTTCACAGTATCTCGAACCACAGACCTTCAGGGACAGTTCACTGTACTCGAACTCAGGTCCCTCCAACTGCGGTCCACTGCACTCGAACTCAGGCCTTCGGATGCTGATACAGTTGCGGATGCACACTCGAGTCGAACTCCGGTACACAAGACTGGCTTGCTTGCTCTGGCTTTCTCACTGACTGGCTGACTAATCAACTGAAAACTGCTGTCGTTCCTTCGCGACCGTAATTTATAACCACAGCGACGTAGCCTCGAAAGTTCGAATTCGCGAGTCTTCCATTCGACGGATTTCTCGGCCTCTCTAGGCAAGCAGAAGATGCGCGCGCAAACTCCCTCTCCACTCTCTCGCCGCGCGCCGTCCCAAAGTGCTCCGCGCGATCTTCTCTCGCGGGACACTGGTCGTGACTTCGAATCTCACGTCGCTGTCACAATATGATAGAACACGATTAGAAATGAAATATCGTGTAAAATTAATAAAAAAGTAACGACCCTAAAATATTCTGTTCACATTCTCAGCTTTTGAGCCTTGGATGGTGAAGAACGGGAAGAGATAAATGAGTTAAATATGAATTTACAGTATATTGTGTTAAGCGAAGAAGAAATTTATCCAAGAATTCAGACTCCAGGTTCAGATCCTCAGAGTAACGTAAGGTTAGGAGAATGCACTTACACTAATTTCTACTAAGCTCTAGCAAAACATCGTGTGCATTTTTTTTACGAAACTCAAGAGCCGAGAGAAGGACAATTCACGTGATAATGAAGTGAGTAATCTCATAGTGATAAAGGAATTGAAAATTTTCAGATTTTATGGAATAAACACGAAATAGGAAATTCATCTGCATGATCATATCAACAGAAATGGAAATAAAATAATTTCTGAAAACCGTTGAACAGTGACTGTTACTGCGGTTAGGCTCTGGTTCACTTAAAAATAATGAGATTTATTTTAATTTCGAAATAACGGAAAAGAAGACAAAATTAATTAGCTACTCAATCCGATTGAACCGAAAAGAACGGCAACGTGTAACAATTTTAATGGGTCATTCATTCCGTTTTTCTGACCAAGGACAGGTATTTCACTGCAAACCCAGTATTCTCCAGTCTTCCCTCTTTTTAGCCTTCCTCGTCGTCTCCACATATGAACCATATATCTTAATGTTGTCTGTCATCTGATGTACAGGGACATCATTTTACTTTTACTAACATTTCTAATATTAACCTGGCTATACTTTTGGATACACGATTAAGAACCGGAAACACCGTTTGCTACCCCCTTTTACGACTGCAGTTCGATGATACTGGCGTAATATACAAACAAATCACTTTACTAGGTATAGGAGGGAAGAAAAGTAGTTCATGCATTTACGTAAACTAGGAAATATTGCGATTTTGAGTTTGATAATTTTCATTAGGTTTTTGTTTAATCAAAATACAATACTGTATTAACAATGAGTATTTTTACTCACGAACCGAGTTATCCATGCAGACGTATTCATTATGCAGTGTATATTATACTGTCTACAGCACATTAGTGTACAATATAGAGAATGAAGTTAAATTGAAAACTAATCATAATATGGATATTTAAACACATTTTGAAAATCGTGGCCGATCATTTCGATACAGGCTTCAGTTCTAATGTGCATATTATCGCAGTATAGACTATTGTACCTAATTCCAATTGCCAGTTTCGTTCTTCGTACTAGTAACTCATGTTGAAATAATTCTGTACCTACTCTATAAAAGACACCTTACGTACTGTAAATTCAATCTTCACTTCTGCCCGATCCGTAAAAGATAAAATTACTCAGACATGCTATATACTGTCCGTCCAAAGGGTTACGTCGCAGCGTCGTAGAAAGGGAGGAAATCACGTGACAGTTAATTACTTAACGAGGCCCTTTTATTTAAGTTATTTTAAACAATAGTATGGGTATAATATTACGTAGACGTCCAATCCCTAACAGAAATTAATGTTCTCAGAAAAGAGCTAAGACAGCCCAGCCAGTAGCATTTACAGAGAGGCGAATAGAAGCAGGTGAGGGAAACCGGGATGCGACGTAGGCAAATGGAAAATGATGCAATATTCAAAGCTCTTTCGTCACTGGAAAACGCGAACATATTTTTGGAACGTACTGTTTACTATGGCCGTAAGGCTACTATGACTGTATATGCGGTCTTGGATCTGTGTGGAGGACGGTTGAACTTCATTAGTAGAAGGGGAGGGAACAAAGTACATTCAAAAACTCAGGTACAATAAAAATTGAAGTGAAAATAAAATGATGTCCCTGTATATTTCTGCCGGAAATCTTCTTCCGTTCTCCAATACTTCCAATGCATCTTTCAGTAGGCAGTTTCTTCTTAGCCGAACAGAAAATTACTTTTGTATCTAACTGAAGGGGTATAAAATCCACAAAAACCATATAAAATACCAATTTACGAAGAGCTTCCCGTTATTCATTGTCACTCTGAGCGTCTGTTGCCATATTGGCAGCAGTTACCCGAAGGCCACAACGCTCAGCTTTGTTGTGAAAGACGTTTCAGACGAGATCAAAGCGAAAAGCGTGCCGCACTCGCAGGACGCGGAGGATAATAGGAGGGAAATCCAGGCGATGGCTTCATTATTTGTTTGCTGTGGGATGTCGACCTATATCCTGACGTCATTGTTTGTTGTAATTTCCTGCTCTCCGCTGTCTGCATTGTCTACCGCGGTGCACAGCCACACATCACAGCATTCCTGTCAACTCTTTGTTGCAGAGTCCAGCTCTTGTGTTAGCCTGAGTGCCAAATACATTTCAAGATTAATTTGTTACTTCAATTAGCTGGTATATTTTTCTTCTGAGGATCTGGATCACACACAAATAGCATAGAACATACATGGGCACAATTTTCGGTTACGTGAGGCACTCGATTTGAAATAGTTTGTTTACTAGGAGAGAAGACTGCAGAGTAGGATGGGAAATATAAACTGCTGTGACCTGCGTCACCTTATCGTAATCGCTAAGGCGGTCAGTGGCGAATTATTAGGAAAGCGCTTGGTTGACGTGAGAGACTCGAAAACTTTTATTCAATTTGGCAAATTAATTCGGCAGCTTTAATCATAAACGTCTTTACTATATCTCCATCATTGAATTGATTTAAATCACAGGCGAGAAATTGCGTAACTAGCCAATAATATTCCATCATGTTGTCTACGTTTATTTTCTTGAATATATTCTGGCCTTTCTCAAGGTTACTTAATAGATTTGCACGTTCTCGACCTAAAATAATTTCAGAAAGTCATATTTCGTTTTCTACGCATATTGGTTATTTTTTTATAAATTTCTTTTGGAAATAATACGTACAAACAATATTTAATTCCTCGTAGGCTACCTTTTAATGCAGCGTGTTTAAGGTATAATGTCGTATTTAGTATACTATGCAAATGTTAAGATCATAAATTTTCTTCGGAATAGTACGAAAAATAACATTTAATTTGTCTTACCTTCTAATTCAGCATGTTCTTTATGACATAAGGAGTAACGCCGTTGTATATTCAATTTATTAATGCCTAATAGGATTTTCGAGCATAAGACATATCGTATGTTCCCCCCTTTTTTTAAGCAAAAAAACTCTTCCTCCCATTTCTCATGAAATAATCGTTTTCTAACGCGTACACACTGCTTTGATAATGCCATTATGCCATCACTGATATTGCTTATATAACTGATATAGAACTTGTCCACGCCTAGGAGCTACGTGAGGGAGGAACGGGGACTGTGAAGATGATGTCACTCAGAGCGATAAGCTCTGTGAAGGTCAGTGAGGCACAAATTCTCAAGTGAGGCACGATGCCCATCCATGGCATAGAAAGACCTCCATCTCAGTGTACAGGTTCGAGAGGCCATTGGAATTTATATGCGAATGTTAAAACCAATGATGGCAAAAATGGGAACTACATATCGCGTTACATAACCCTATAAGGAAAAACAATTATTTGTTTTCACCCAAGTTCCGTTAAGCACCGAGCATGCGCAGTTTGTTATAACTGGAACTTTAAGAATTCAGGTGACCCTAATTTTGTTTCTGAGTCTGTAGGCTATACTGGAATCAATTGAAAATAATATGAATTCAACGTATTAGTAATTCCAGTTCATAACACAGCATATCGCAAGAAAGACTAATTTCCATATCAGTGCGTGGCAGTATTATTGCGATCACAAATGAACTATTACTGAAAATTTTGGAAGATTTTGAACTTGCCTATTAAACAGTTCTCTAAATTCAGGACGTCACCCTAACAAGGGCGTATAACTGAAAGTCGTGTTCCCAGATAATTGACTTTAAAAGTGTATTAACTTTACTGTATATGAACTGATATATATTCTTTATATATTATGACTGAAAGTATATAAAGAAATGGAAATAAATTCAAAAAGTACGAAAGAGGGAGATGATACATGTTTCTTTTCAGCTATACATACGCCCTTTTTACGTGAATGTCTTAATTTAATTTAAGTCATATGAATTTAATAAATTTAACTGAAATATTATAAGTATACCGAGCTAAACTGTGAGAAATGAGAACTACAAAAACTAAACATGCTTGTTCATATTGGAGTTCAATAGAAATAAATAAGCTTAACATAATTATATCTTCACTTGTAAAGTTCCAAAAGAGATAACAGTCACTGTTAATCCTACTGATATGAAATCATTACCAAAAAAAATGGAATCTCCTAGTAAACTCACTTTTGGTCTCTAGCACGTATCAGACGTTTCATCTTCGGATTCAACAGCAAGGCTTGCTTCTTTTGCTTTTCCAATACATCTTCATACCAACTTCTTGCTTCTTCATTCAAGAAGGGAAATAAATCTCTAAGGCCCGATTGTATAAACCATTTAATCTTAGATCAGAGGTTAAATTGATCCTTGTTTCTGCTGAACTTGGAATTTTGTGTTGTACAAAGTCTAATCTGAGATTAATTTGTCTCAAACTAAAGTCAACTTTGACTGAAGAAATTTCTCCGATTAAGTTAGATGATCCAAGTTCAGTTATTTCTTTTCTGTTTGAAATATACGAGTGACAGATTGTGCAAATAAAATATTCATTATTATTAATATTAATAGATATGATACAGTAGGTACATATATATATATATATATATATATATATATATATATATATATATTTTTTTTCAATTTCTTGCCTTAATACACAAACATTTTTATATTTTATAACGCTCTATCGTGTTCAGCAGTATCAAATAACATAACCTATAATTATATTATGTTTATAACAACCATTAATTATTAATGGATATGATAGGTACATTCATAAATTTTCAATTAACTGTATTACTAAACGAAAATTGTCGTTTTATAAAGCTTTATTATGTTTAGCAGTATCAAACACCATAACATGATAACAACTTGGAGAACAGTCAACCTTCTTCTTATTGTCCGCCATTATTTACATTACACAAAAAACCAGTGTCTGCAACAGAGTGTACGGAAATTCGCCAAAAAGTAGTTGTAAAGTCGCTAGATTTCTCATTATCAACAAAGAAAGATTAAATTGTGTCACTATGGGGTGCTAAAAAGGTCACTAAATCCGTATTTAAGCAATATAAAAGTTAAAAGAAATTGTTGTTGAAAAAGAGTTAAAGTCGCTAGATTGGCAACACTGAACAAACCTGTCCGCGCATCACGTATTTCACCTGTTTATGCGATGTTGCCAAATCCTTTTCATGTGAACTTAGATTGCATTTGAACCAAGGTAATTTGATCGCAGAAAAGTTTTATACAATAGAGGAAGTGTCTGAACTCGGTTCACTTTTCGATCTTCGATCAAAGTTGATCTTTAGTCAGGGAGTTTTGTAAAATTGGGCCTAATAATATCCATTTCTTTAGCTGGATTAAGGGGAACACGTTTCATTAAAGGAGGAGTTAGATTCCTCATTTTATTGGCTTCATAGTCTTTCTTCCAACATGTTAACTCACTGAACACATTATTGTAGTTCTTAGAAGATGATACTTTTTTTGAAGGCTCACAAAACATTTGACGGTATTTCGAAACACAGATTGCTTACTTCTTGTTTTTTTTTTCTTCAGAAAATAAACTCTCAGTGCTTCAGACCAGTCTTTCAAAACGGAGCTGACCCTTAACACCGTGAATGATTGTGGCATCTCGCGACAGGACGAAATAACGTCAAGACACTCTTTAGCAGTCTCAACATCTGACGTTTTCTACAACTTCATGCTGCATAGTTCAAACTTTCTGTCACATTGCGAGTACCTATGTATACATATATTTATTCACACTGCAAATGGGTATATTCCCGGTGGCAGTGGTAACTAATTAGACTCAATAATGACAATAAAAAAAATGGGAGTATAAGACTACAGTGCATCAGTTATTCATAGATTTCAAAAAGGCATATGACTCGGTTAAGAGGGAAGTATTATATGATATTCTTATTGAATTTGGTATTCCCAAGAAACTAGTTCGATTAATTAAAATGTGTCTCAGTGAAACATAGAGCAGAGTCCGTATAGGTCAGTTTCTATCTGATGCGTTTCCAATTCACTGCGGGCTAAAGCAGGGAGATGCACTATCATCTTTACTTTTTAACTTCGCTCTAGAATATGCCATTAGGAAAGTTCAAGCTAACAGGCAGGGTTTGGAATTGAACGGGTTACATCAGCTTCTTGTCTATGCGGATGACGTGAATATGTTAGGAGAAAATACACAAACGATTAGAGAAAACACGGAAATTTTACTTGAAGGAAGTAAAGCGATCGGTTTGGAAGTAAATCCCGAAAAGACGAAGTATATGATTATGTTTCGTGACCAAAATATTGTACGAAATGGAAATATAAAAATTGGAGATTTATCCTTCGAAGAGGTGGAAAAATTCAAATATCTTGGAGCAACAGTAACAAATATAAATGACACTCGGGAGGAAATTAAACGCAGAATAAATATGGGAAATGCGTGTTATTATTCGGTTGAGAAGCTCTTATCATCCAGTCTGCTGTCCAAAAATCTGAAAGTTAGAATTTATAAAACAGTTATATTACCGGTTGTTCTGTATGGTTGTGAAACTTGGACTCTCACTCTGAGAGTGGAACATAGGTTAAGGGTGTTTGAGAATAAGGTGCTTAGGAAAATATTTGGGGCTAAGCGGGATGAAGTTGCAGGAGAATGGAGAAAGTTACACAACACAGAACTGCATGCATTGTATTCTTCACCTGACATAATTAGGAAAATTAAATCCAGACGTTTGAGATGGGCAGGGCATGTAGCACGTTTGGGCGAATCCAGAAATGCATATAGAGTGTTAGTTGGGAGACCGGAGGGAAAAAGACCTTTAGGGAGGCCGAGACGTAGATGGGAGGATAATATTAAAATGGATTTGAGGGAGGTGGGGTATGATGATAGAGAATGGATTAATCTTGCACAGGATAGGGTCCGCTGGCGGGCTTATGTGAGGGCGGCAATGAACCTTCGGGTTCCTTAAAAGCCATTTGCAAGTAAGTAAGTAATGACAATAATAAATACAACTAAGAAAAAAAACAATAATTAATAATAATGTTAAATAATAATAATAATAATAATAATAATAATAATAATAATAATAATAATAATAATAATGAGCATCCTGAATTAAATGAAGCATGATCACTTAAAATAACATTTAAAGTAAATCTAATTTGTATCTTAACCCTAAGTTCAAACTAAGACCCACGAGTGTGACAGGTATATACCTGCACAAGTACCTTTCGGCACTACACTTATTTCGCTGTCAACTCACTCACTCCACTGATTCTACCTGATTTCACTAACACTTCTAACCATTTCACCGTTCGAATACTTTGCACAGCCACTTCACTGACACCAACACACTTCACTTATACAATAGACTTCACTGACACTACACACTTCACTCACACAACATTGATAGAACACTTCAAATAAAAAGATATCAATTACACGCTTTAAGTAGTGTGTATAATATACTACCGTCTATTAGTAAAGTCCTTAAGGCTATGCCCTCTTACCGGAAATAAAGGCTATGCAAAATTTTCACATAATATAACTTACTTCGAAAAACCATGAGATAAATGATAGAAATCTTAAATTATAAATTTTTCCCCTGCACCTTTAGAGAACGTTACAATATTCTTGAAGGAATCAAATTCACTAGAGTTAGGTGCAGAAATGAAATATCAGAATCAACGTTCTTTTTTACTTCTGTTTCCAAAAATGTATACATAGGCACATTAAAGGCGTAAAACCACAGATGTCTTGCTACTTTCCAAGGCTTTACACAATTGCACATACACAACCACACACTAAGCCAAGCAATACACAACCTGCGCCAATTGATCACCTCAAAGGGCGTGGTGCGTCACATCGTTCTGTTGTTTTGTGCCATCTAGTTAACTAGGATTGGAACCATTTTTCGTCAACTGATAAAAGAACATCTCTAGATGAAGAAAATAGGTATAATCGCTCTAAAAAAGGGCATATGGCGCTATACGCCGTTACTAGGGTGACGTCCTCAATTAAGGGATACAAGAAAGTTGCACAATGACAACAAACATCGGAAAGACCATCCACAGTTGTTTTTCTTTTTTAATTAATTGAACTGAATTTTGGGAGGGGGCACTACGATCCAGCACTGCGACCTTTCAAGATCTATGGCGCTGAGTCGACCAGGTTGGCGAGTTGGTATAGTTCTGGCCTTCTATGCCCAAGGTTGCGGGTTCGATCCCGGGCCAGATCGATGGCATTTAAGTGTGCTTAAATGCGACAGGCTCATGTCAATTGATTTACTGGCATGTAAAAGAACTCCTGCGGGACAAAATTCCGGCAAATCCGGCGACGATGATATAACCTCTGCAGTTGCGAGCGTCGTTAAATAAAACACAACATTAACATTATAGCGCTAACCTTCAAGCTACGCCCACACCGGTTGATTACACTAAGGTTCGCTGCGTGCCCAGGCAACTCCACTCGTCCATAGGCCAGCCCCCTACGTGAGTCGCCAGCCGGCGTTCGGGGAATGCTATGGAATGATGGCGGAATGAATAAATGTTGGCAGAATTAAGCAGATGTCTAAAATGGGGAAACGGGAGAACCCCGAGAAAAACCAAGCGCCACTATGAATTTTTCAATAAAACATCCCAAGTCTCACCGGGACTCGAACCCAGATCAGGAGTTTTCTTATTTTTAGTGACGTTTCTTAAAGTATTTTCTTTTATTTACCTAAATATTCAGTTTCTTAAGCTTGGTCACTAACGGTAGGCCAAATTTATGTACAGCGACTGGAATAGTCATTATTAATACTCAATGAATCTGATGAGTTTGTTTATTTTTTTCAGGTGAGTGACAGACTGCGTTCTATCTCATACTTGGCGGCGTGGGTGAGCGAGAATTATAGAGTTTTCTATTTCATCCATTGAAGTTAAAATGGTAAGTAATAAAGAAACGAATTTCTGCAGAGAATTTTTTTCACACTTTGTCAATAAGTTAAAAGCTAAAACAATTATCCTATTAACTTTCATAACTATGCGGTCAGATCTTCTTGTGAATCGAAGTCAGAACATCCTGAATACAAAACCAGAGTTCCATCTCTTTATTTGCCTCACAGTCTTGCAGTTTTCAAAATGGCTTACTCTTTGTGCGTAATATTTTCATAAGCTTGCCAGGGATTACTGCATTCCAGCAGATAATCGTGTTGGAAATTACGTGCACTTCAAATTAATGTCCTGAAAATTAGAGAATTGCGCTAACTAAGAATCCTCCGCTGACACGAGGAAGCACGCCTCGTGAAAATTTCAAGTCCGCTTTTGCCCCAGCAACGCTCTGCGGTTTAACAGAGCAAACGGGGGCCATTGCAGCGCCTGCGATACTAAAACGTTTAACAACCTGTGCTTCTACATTTCCGGGGAAGCAAAATAAAATTATTGGGATGAGCATTTGTATCTCTGTATATAGGAATCTCTAATAACTTATCAGCTTAAACATGTTGCATCTTTCATTATTATTTTAAACATTTCGTCTTCCACCATTAAGATCTCTTCAAATGCAAAATAGGGCGAATTATTCTTTTTAAATATCTGTGTACGTAATGAAGGATTGGGAAGAGAGGGTGAATAAAAATTAAAAAGTACGTTTGGGTCTAATTGAAAGACTTATGCGAGTTTCAAGCTTATAAGTTATTTTACAATTCATTTTGAAGGATCAGATATGTCAGTTCTAATATTATTACTAAAAATGTTGTGATTCAGTCATGTGACTTATCAATTTAATGTAATCTATAACATTGTTTACATTACATACATTATTTGCTGTGAACATTTTCGTCTTAAGTCTGGTATCTTCAGACAAATGAAACGAATTTAGATATCGTATGAAAAAATTGCATAACTGTACTAAATGACACGCGTATAGTGTGAACAAAAGATTACATGAGCAAATGTTCATATTAATATAGAAAACGCATTATACAAAACGTTAATAGGATAATTATTTCCGCAAGGCGTAAAATTAAAATTATTTATAAATTATTAAAATATCATGGTTTTATCCTGAGTGTATCATATTTTTAACTTGTTTTATATGTATTTTAATTGGTGGCGGCTCGTGATAAAATATTATGTGTGTTCACAATTTTGTGTTCCAAAATCGAAGAGAATTTGAAATCGTACGTTTTTAGCCTAATATGAAATGTCATGATTCCAATGTTTCACTGTCGAAAAAGCCTATATAAATTCAAAACAACATATAGGCCTAATAATAATAATAATAATAATAATAATAATAATAATAATAATAATAATAATGAAACCTAGCTTTTTATTTCCAATTTTTCCTGGTAACCCAGTTTACCCAGTTCTTTACTCTTCAAAATTACTTAAACAGAGTTCATTGTTTACGTTTGTTAAAAATTAATACATAACACAATTTACAAAAGCGTGTGTTCAGTAATATATTTTGATTCACAACACACTGATATACTATAGCCTATACCAGTACTGTAATCCCATTCGCATAGATTGATTACTATAAACACATGTCAGTAAATATTATTCTTAAATAATATACACCACCATACAGATATTTAAATTCATACCACCATCACATTCAGCCAGCACGTCTTTGGAAGCCAAACTA
The DNA here is from genome assembly GCF_040183065.1 of Periplaneta americana. Classification (NCBI taxonomy): domain Eukaryota; kingdom Metazoa; phylum Arthropoda; class Insecta; order Blattodea; family Blattidae; genus Periplaneta; species Periplaneta americana. The sequence continues at coordinate 183,519,898 of NC_091124.1, forward strand.
TGCTATTATGCCGACACTGAAGTATAGTAATTCACTAACTACACTCTCGTAGCAGCACTGTACACACATCCACATAAAGTAAACGTTCCGACAGTGAGATGCTGACACCTGCAGACTAAAATACAACAAATTAAATTTCCTCCTCGAGATACAGCATGTGAACGATAGACATCCATGCACCCGACATCTGTAGGATAGATTCACTGTTAACTTAACGCTTTGTGCTCTTGACGAGTCATAAGTGTCCAGCGAAAGAAAATTTTCTCCCGCGCATGCGTGAAATTCCTGTAACATTCTTGAAAACAGCACGGCTTGTAAGTGAACGGATGTTGCCAAGTTTACATAAGAAGTTTATGGAAGATGCGGGAAATTTAAAATACTCGATCCTGATATTATACATCCCCACTACGTCAATACGGTTTTAAATAATAAAACTAGTCGTGCATTAAGGGAAACAAAGTGTTCACGTGCTGTTGTGTTCTTATTGACGCACCGCCACTAATTTTAATCCATGTAATTTTAATATTGACACTTTATAATTATGTATATTTGCTCATGTAATCTTTTGTAGAAACTATATGTACAGTACAGTAGAGTGGAATTATCACAAAAAGTGTATGCTTAACCTCCTCAGTTCTGGAGAAAATTTTGAGATTCAGAAATCTATAAAATGTTAATATAGTGTTGCAAATAGACGGTGCACTGATGAAAAAATTAAGGAAAAAAAAATATTCAAGTAAGGAAAGTAACTCAAAATCGATATATCCTATCGGAGACCTTGGCAGTCAATTAATTGTAATTTAATTGCATTAAATCGGGTTGAATATTCAGTTTTATTTTATAATATTTGATACAAAATAACAATAATGAAATGTTCTGTTCGGACTCTACGTAATCACCTGTATATCTAAATTACGTTATATTGTATACGAATATTAAAAATATATTATTGAATAAACTTACCTTCCCAAGGGTAGCTTCCTTTTAAGAACAATAACAGGCCTAATACTGATAATACAAATTTATATTTTTTATTTGTTTTGTATGCTGTGTCTTTAGACAACCCTTACTGAAGGTATTTACAGTATATATAAAAATCTAGAAGCCTGACGTCTCCCACAGCAGACACAGTGTATATCTCAATTTTAGTAATATGTACAGATTTTTAGGGACGAATCTCATTATGCCATAAAAGAGACAATGTTTTATTTAACTCATTCAATATAATATTTATTTAGTTGCTTAGTATTATCAACAATCCAGTGACTTGCCTATTAGCATAGGTTCCAAATCCTTCTTTCCAGAAACAGCCATCCTGGCGCATGTGTGGCTGGTATGTAAATTAATTAATTTGATTGAATTCATATTTTCTAGCGGAGTGGTAGACAGCTAGCTTTGCATTCGGGAGGTTCGAAGTTCGATTTCAGGGCCGGCAATCCTGAGGTTTTTCATGGTTTCCTCAGTTATTTCCAGGCAAATGCCGGGATTGTACCTCTTGAAAGTCCGGCCATGGACGGCGATCCTTCCCTTAATGCTGTGTAATGTCTTAAATGTTTGTGTTGTATCGGAGGTGGCCCCGGCATTGAGCTGATCCCCATGTCCTTGTGTGGTCAAAAAAGTATGTATGTGATCCAATAAACTAATTCCTCTCCCGACAGGCCGCGGCCCTGTAAGGCCCGGGTGGCGTGGGTCATATAAATGAAGCTAAAAGGAGGAGGTTAAACTAAGAATTCATATTTAGGTGGTGCTGCCGTCTCCTCAACTAGCTTCAAGAAAATTAAAAACATTCTACTTGAGATGACGGGATTTAAAAAGTAATGTTAAATGTATTTTTTTTATTAAATGCGTTTTTTTATTAAATACGTTTTCCGCTTTTTATTACATAATACAAAGAGTTAGTTACAGAAGTAGGATAAGACAAATACAAATACATCATAAAACCAAAGAAAACAAGTATAGTAATGATGAACAATAAAGAACAGTAATGAATAAAGTAATATACAAAATATAATTCATACTGTTTTTTTTTCTTTCTCGTCAATCTATATTGTAAGACGTTACTGTTCTGTTTACTCAAGGAGATAGAATGCAATTAGAGTAAAAATTACAGAAGTGAAGAAATAACCTATTTCACATTAACTACTATCACTATGAGAGTGGTATAAAAAAGGATGACGGGTGCAGTTTATGAAACGAAACATTTCATAAGAAATTAAAGGCTGACGAATTATGTATCCCATAACAGAAGGTAGAAATAAGAATAATGTAAACAAAACTGGTAAACACATCCCGGTAGAGGGGCAGAGAAAGCCTGATGGCCTTATCTCTACCAGGATAAATAATTAAATAAATAAATAAATAAACAAATAAACAAACAAACAAATAAATAAGCAAATAAACAAATAAATAAATAAATAAATAAACAAATAAACAAACAAACAAATAAATGAATAAATAAATAAATAAATAAATAAATAAATAAATAAATAAGCAAATAAACACACAAACAAATAAATAAATAAGCAAATAAACAAATAAACAAACAAACAAATAAATAAATAAACAAATAAACAAACAAACAAACAAATAAATAAACAAATAAACAAACAATCAAATAAATAAATAAATAAGCAAATACACAAACAAACAAACAAATAAATAAATAAACAAATAAACAAACAAACAAACAAACAAATAAATAAGCAAATAAACAAATAAACAAACAAACAAATAAATAAACAAATAAACAAATAAACAAACAAATAAATAAGCAAATAAATAAATAAACAAACAAACAAATAAATAAACAAATAAACAAATAAACAAACAAATAAATAAACAAATAAACAAATAAAAAAACAAACAAATAAATAAACAAATAAACAAACAAACAAACAAATAAATAAATAAACAAACAAACAAATAAATAAATAAACAAATAAACACACAAACAAACAAATAAATAAATAAGCAAATAAACAAATAAACAAACAAACAAATAAATAAATAAACAAATAAACAAACAAATAAATAAACAAATAAACAAATAAACAAACAATCAAACAAATAAATAAATAAGCAAAGAAACAAACAAACAAACAAATAAATAAATAAACAAACAAACAAATAAATAAATAAGCAAATAAACAAACAAACAAATAAATAAATAAACAAATAAACAAACAAACAAATAAATAAATAAATAAACAAATAAACAAACAAATAAATAAATAAGCAAATAAACAAACAAATAAATAAATAAGCAAACAAACAAACAAACAAATAATTAAGCAAATAAACAAACAAACAAATAAACAAATAAACAAAGAAACAAACAAACAAATAAATAAACAAATAAACAAACAAATAAATAAATAAATAAGCAAACAAACAAACAAACAAATAAATAAATAAATAAACAAACAAATAAATAAATAAATACTAAGAATGTTATCAGATTCCTAAGAAGACAGCAAGATATTGGACGCCCTCTACCTAGTCTAGCTCGATGGAAGGATGAATTATTTTGAAGCTAGAAAGAAGCCCAAAGAAGTAGAATATAAGGGATTGACGACGGTAATGATTAATAAAAATAGCAATCAAAACTTGGATAAGTGTAGAGTCACAACCGACTTTTTGGACAGAAAAACTATAGGATTACTTGAAAAATGATTTGGAGGCAGGAGCAAGGCCATTGCACGAACGAGGGCAGATCTGGGTTGCTATGGAATACAGGGACCGCAGGTTCTCAATGAGATTGGAAATATTAGTGGACATTCATTTAGCTGGCGACGCGATATCACGTTGCCGGTGAAATTATAGCCGTTAATTGCATTTAATGGGTCCGCCACGCTAATCCACCGACGAGGAAAGCTTATTACGACTAACTGTATTACCAAGGTTATAAGGCTGGAGTCAAAATTAATTTCGACTGTTTTAATTTTTAATTAAATTTCATAGAAATACATTCAGAAATTTGAGGACTCAAAACAGAAATGCAATGGACTACCATACGGTGTTATCTTATATCACATAGGGAGAGCAGAATTAAATCTACGGATATTTCTCATTAATTACACATTTTCGACTAAAATTGTATTTTTTAATGTCTTTGCATTAATCTGTTCTGTTCAGCTAAAAGAAGTCTTCTTCTTAAACAAACTTTTACTGAAGTAGGTCATTGACAACATAGAATTCAATTTTTTATGATGAGCCAATTACTTCATTGACTTTCCACAAACAACTCTCCAAGATTTTGTTAATACTACTGTATCTCCTGTTTTATATTGTTTGTATTATTTTATTTCTATTTCTCTTGTTTGTTTGTAATTATATTCTTTATTCTGTATATTTAAATTTAAATAAATAAATAAATAAATAAATAAATAAATAAATAAATAAATAAATAAAGATTATTAGGACTGTATCCCTTTTCATACGACCTAGTTCATGGAGAGCGCCCAGAACAACTCGAGCCATTCGCCCTCAAGCAACGTTGCACATTTGTAATGTTAAGACTAAGTCACTGTTGTACTTGTTTAGTCAGCTGTCCGAAGGCAGATTTGAACCTCATATGTGACCAATAAGGCATCACTCATGAGGAAACTAAGCCAGAAGATAATGGGGTATGGTGGCCAGTTCCTTTTCCCCTTCATTGCATATTAAAGAAATTACCCCCAAACTAAATTCAGCTTGTTTTGCTATTAGATCTATGCAAAAGATAGTAAATATCAATATTTTAAAAACAATATACTTTGCATACTTCCACTCGGTAATGAGTTTTGGAATAATATTCGGGGGAAATTCCACAGATAGTAACAGTATATTCCTATTACAAAAAGGGGTAAATAGAATAAAAGTAGGTGCGAAATCTAGGGAATCTTGTAGGACTATTTTTAAAAAACTACAAATAGTGCCCATGGCTTGTCAGTATATTTTTTCATTAATAATCTTCCTCGTATGTAGTCATGAAAACTATGTAACTAATTCAACAGTTCACAGCATAAATACACGTCAAAAAATGACTTTCATACTCCATCGGCACGTCCATCGTGCTATCAAAAAGGAGTGCGTTATATGGCAATAAAAATTTTTAATATCCTCCTTATCGATATAAAAAATGAAACTCAAAACATAAAATTATTCAGGGCCAAATTAAAGAAGTGCTTAATTTCTCACGCCTTCTATTCTGTAGGTGAATTCATGACATTCAATAACGCTTCATAAAATTGATACTAAAGCTTTGTGTTGTACTAGTAGACTATATTGTAAATCTCGTCTGTATATATTTCATCTAGACTGTGACTATAAATTAAAATTTTGTAATATTATTAAGTTTTTTGACTTGTTCCATATTCTAGCTGTGAAGCAATGTGTGAATACCATGGAATGTTAATAAATACAATACAATACAATTGCATATATCGCTGACTAGTAATATCAGACTTCAGATGCATACAAACAATTGTTCTTCCTCTGACGCATATCGTCAAGTGAGGTATATTGCCTGATTATCAGAAACAACCTCAACCAGAAGCATACGTCACTGTTAATGGTGGTAATTTGAATAATACATACATCCACACAAAAGAAGCTGAGCTGTATGAATTGAATCGTGTGAAAATCATTATATAGTAAGTAGCCCGTTACGCATTATCAAAGCAGTCTTGAAATGTTATGTTATGTTTTATTTAACGACGCTCGCAACTGCAGAGGTTATATCAGCGTCGCCGGATGTGCCGGAATTTTGTCCCGCAGGAGTTCTTTTACATGCCAGTAAATCTACTGACATGAGCCTGTCGCATTTAAGCACACTTAAATGCCATCGACCTGGCCCGGGATCGAACCCGCAACCTTGGGCATAGAAGGCCAGCGCTATACCAACTCGCCAACCAGGGCAGTCTTGATATAAACTATAAATCTACACATGTAACTGACTATGAATAGCCAAGAAATTCTTGATAAAAGTATAGCAGCAATATTTGACTCACTTCAAGCAGAAAAAACGTCTTTATAGACTACGTCACGTAAGCTCTACTGTATTTTAAAAGTGGTGCTATTTCTCACTTTGTGTTATATATTACATTTAAATAAATGTGTAGTGAAGAATATTGCTGGAGAACCTTTTAAGTGTAGTGTAAATATTTGTAATTTAAATTTATGTATTGTATTGATTAAGGCTGGTTGAGTGGAAGAGAAGGCCTTATGGCCTTAACTCTGCCAGCGAAAATAAAACATTATTATTATTATTATTATTATTATTATTATTATTATTGTTATTATTATTTCAGAGTTCTTGCGATCGTGTTCTTCAAGAGCCACATACAATCGTCCAAGTGTAAAAACTGGTTGTGGTAAAAAAAAAAAGCCAACTTTATTCAAAGTTTGGCGTTGTGACTTGTTTAGAGTTATGCTGAAATCTGTAATTATTAAAAGCTGTCTTTTTTTTAATATGAAGGATAAATTTACATCACTTCGGACTAGGTCTGCCATTGGTAAAAAAAAAACACTATTACCTTTGTCAGTCCCACTTATAATTTTTGCATCAATGTAATTGTCATGATGGAAGTTATAATCAATCAGATTTACATTGGCTTTTTGCAATATCAAATACATTATTATTATTATTATTATTATTATTATTATTATTATTATTATTATTATTATTATCATACAATTTGAAATTTGAAAAGGTATAGCAATAATGATTGTATTATACTGTACATTGCAAGAAACCAATGTAAAACCTTATGATGTCAAGAGGCGAAAGCGTTTGTTCTTTGAATACAGATTAGGGTGGGTCTTAAAAATGTCACCCCCATCAGTTTGTATCAAATATGGAGAAAATAAGGTTGTACAAAATATTGTTTCAATTGAATAATACTCGGGGATGGCCCTTTGTTTTCACAGATTTGTATAGTAACGTCAGTCTGCTGCCATATCTCTGTATCTGCCATGTCGCCATCACGTGATGAAAATTATCATCAGAATTACCTTTGATAAGACAACTGAAGCAGCCACTGAGAACAAAAACCTTTCGTGTTCAAAACTAATAAAACAAACCTAAACGAATCCCGTATCGCAGGAAAAAACTAATAATAATACAATCATCTTTCCACAAAAGACATGTTCAAAACGAATAGAAATTATACAATTATTTTCAACAGTAATCTCATTAGAGATTTTAATTTATCTAGAGAAAATCAAAACTCGAGTGGGATTTAATTGACTGTTACACGATTAGAAGAAAGTATATAAAGATTAGAAGTAACGAAGTACTCCAATACAATAAAATATTAATTGACTTACGAAAATACAACTGTCTTCAAATGTATTATTGTACCATCTCAACATTACAAATATTACGCTAGATGCATGCTAGATGGCAGTAGTGTGTTATGATTAGCTGTTATCTTGCTATCAGTTATGCCAACAATGGAATCTTCATTGAACTCTGTAGACGATTACTAGCAATGCCTTCTCGATCCAGATCACGATGGCAGTGCTACTAGTCAAGAAGGCTTTGTTGATTCAGTTTCATTTTTATTAAAACGGTTGCATTCCACTTCAATTATCCGAATCTCAGTAATCAACGTCACTTGACAGATGATTTTCAATAAATCTTAATATTAAACAATCTCTGATACGTGACTATCCATAATATCATATAGCAGAAGCTATAACATAACCTAAATAATATATACAAGTGTTAGAAAAGTTTTAATTAACGACGATGACATAAAAAATAAACATGAATAATTTTGAAATGAATAATTATTGAAAGTACAATTTTCAAATTTGAATGTTTTCATGGTTGGTGGTTCAGTTGATGTTATATTGGACATGTGCGTAATAGAAGTGAACTACATGGTGTATTCCTCAACTTATTCAGGATTTCCGAATGGTGCTCTTCATTTATTTGTAAATAGGATTTCAGGGAAGATGCGTAGGTATGACCAGTGATCTTTTATTAATTCTTGTTCTTGAATGATAATGCGAGTCATATTTAAAACTACTGTGCATCGACTGGAGTGGTTTGTAATTTTCTGTTTTTTTTTTTTTTTTTTACGTCCAGTGCAGTTTGAAATGTTGGCAAACAAAGAAACAAATGCTAGGGACGCGATAAAATTAAACAAATGCTAGGAACGCGATAAAATTAAACAAATCCTAGGGACGCGATAAAATTAAACAAATGCTAGGAAGGCGATAAAATTAAACAAATGCTAGGGACGCGATAAAATTAAACAAATGCTAGGGACGCGATAAAATTAAACAAATGCTAGGAAGGCGATAAAATTAAACAAATGCTAGGGACGCGATAAAATTAAACAAATGCTAGGAAGGCGATAAAATTAAACAAATGCTAGGAACGCGATAAAATTAAACAAATGCTAGGAAGGCGATAAAATTAAACAAATGCTAGGGACGCGATAAAATTAAACAAATGCTAGGGACGCGATAAAATTAAACAAATGCTAGGAAGGCGATACAATTAAACAAATGCTAGGGACGCGATAAAATTAAACAAATGCTAGGGACGCGAAAAAATTAAACAAATGCTAGCGACGCGATAAAATTGTGCGATAAGCAGCCATGATTGGTTGAAATACGTCCTTTGGTACAGTTTTATTGGTCAAAAGTAGTATGACGTAGTAAAAGTGTAATAGTCATTATAGAATTAATTTTTATCAAAGTCCATAAAACATCGTACGATACACTTATCGTACCTTCATATTACAATACGCCACTCGTTATCAAAGAGGCTCCAAATTCTTATTGTAATATGAAACCTTATGATTCTCATGTCGTAAATAACTATATCGGGTTCGGTTGTATAACAATAATTCTATACTAAGTGACAAGAAATTGGTAACGAAATTAAGTCCAAAATCTTCTTCACAACACAATCATGAAGGGTTGAAACAGACTGCAAGTAGATATACTCGTACGTATTCTGAGTGTTACAATATTTTTCTCGTTAGAACACGGACCGTGTTATTTAGAAGTCACATTAAATACTCTAGAAATGTAATTTTTGTTACCCATCAAAATATTTTTCGCGTGTTGAAACCAAACGCTCGGCTTGAGCTGAGGGGCCGAGGCGCGGCGTATACATCATTTATGCAAAACTCTGTTAGCTTCATTTTCCCACAGAGGACTCTTTCCCGTTGGAAAATTAAATGGGGTACAGAGACCTATTTAACTTCCCTACCCTTTGTTTAGCCCCCCTTTAATGTTAATGTCTAAAAATACAGAAAATATATTTCACTGCCCCAGTAAACTTGATTCAAAGCGATTACGATTGTTTTTCTTTCAGTTTCATCATATACCAAGGAAGAGAAATTAGTGTTATCATAAAAGAGATAATACTTTTTCGTCCTATATTTTACTCTAATCACAACAATTCAGTTCCTTTATCTTGTAGAGAATAATATTACTTATACAGGGACACCATTTTATTTTTACTAACATTTTTAATATTAGCCTGTCTATACCTTTAGAGAACTGGAAACACCGCTTGCTCCCCCCTCCAAGACTGGAGTAAAACACAAATCACTCTACTAGGTATAGGAAGGAAGAAAAGTCGTTCATCCATTTACGTAAACTAGGAAATATCGCGATTTTGAGTTTGATAATTTTCATTAGATTTTTCTTTAATCAAAGTACAGTACTGTATTAAGAATAAGTGTTTTTACTCACGAAGTGAGTTATCCATGCGAACGTATTCATTATGCAGTGTATATTGTCTACAGCACATTAGCGTACAATATAGAGAAAGAAGTTAAATTGAAAAATAATCATAATATGAATATTTAAACACAATTTTGAAAATGGTGGCCGTTCATTTCGATCAGGCTTCAGTTCTTTTGTGCATATTATCGCACTATAGACTATTGCATCTAATTCCAATTGCCAGTTTCGTCCTTCGTACTAGTAACTCATGTTGAAATAATTCTGTACCTACTCTACGTACTGTAAATTCAATCTTCACTTCTGCCCGACCCGAAAATATAAAATTACTCAGACATGCTATCTACTGTCCATCCAAGTGGTTATGCCGCAGGATTGTAGAAAGGGAGGAAATCACGTGACAGTTAATTACTTAACGAGGCCCTTTTATTTAAGTTAAATTAAACAGCTGTATAATATTACGTAAACTTCCAATTCCTTAAGAGAAAATAATGTTTTTAGAAAATAGCTAAGACAGCCCAGCTGTTACAGAGGGGCAAACAGACAATACCTGTGCGAAAATATGATTCAATATTGAAAACTCTTTCGTCACTGGAAAACGCGAACATATTTCTGGAACGTACTATACTCAGTAACTCAGTACTGCTTACTATCTGCGGTCTTGGTTCTGTGTGGAGTTGGAACTTCCTTAGTTGAAGGGGTGGGAGTGAAGTACATTCAAAAACTCTGGTACAATAAAAATTGAAGTAAAAATAAAATGATGTCCCTGTATAATGTACTTTGTACACATTCATTCCTAAAGTAAAGCAAGCGTCTTAAAATGACTGTTAAATGGTAACATGTGGAACGTACTTTTAACATGTGGAACGTACTTTTAACACTAAGGCGAAAAGTGTTTTGACAAGGCTTTCAACTGTTTGCACTGATTGTCAGTTTCTTCCGACCTGATGTCACAAGGCAGCAAGCGCAACCGATTAATAAAGCGGTTGAAAGAATGGCAGATTTCGTTTGAAAAGTTGCTGTTTTGGTTACGAAACGTAGACAAATTAAATAAGAAGAATTTATTTATTTATAACTAGGCCTGTATGAAACATAGATGTCTGTATTGTAGATCTCTTTATGTAGTTTACATTTCACAAATTGTAGATGAAAATTGTGGAAGTTTTAAAAATCATACGTGTCCTCTTAAATGATTGTCTCCAAAAATTACGATGGCTCTTCAATTGCATAATTTAATGAATTTATTTTTCTGCGTTATGTGTATCCCACAAATCACTCTAAGAAAACTCTTTACATAATCATGACTGGAGAGTATGGACTACATTTTCACAACCACACAATCAATATATACATTATTTAAATCATTATTCTCATTATTTTTTAAACAAATGCTCAAAAGTACTTACAGATCACACACGTGAAGCAAGTAGACCTTATTAGTTCCTCCTAAACAATGAAGTGAAGTATTTACAAAATAAACAGCTGCTTTTCACATGAAAATGGTTTACAAACAATTAACTTCTTCTCTTTCTCATTTTGCTCTCTCCTCTCCTTTGCGATTTATTTACATATGTACATATATAAGAAATTATTACATAGGCAGAAATTTAGTAACGCAAGTTATTGTAATAATTGCTGCCTTTATTCGCTGCATGTGCATGTACAGGGACATCATCTTATTTTTACTTCAATTTTTATTGTACCTGAGTTTTTGAATGTACATCACTCCCACCCCTTCTACTAAGGAAGTTCCAACTCCACACAGAACCAAGACCGCAGATAGTAAGCAGTACTGACTTACTGAGTAGAGTACGTTCCAGAAATATGTTCGCGTTTTCCAGTGATGAAAGAGCTTTCAATATTGAATCATATTTTCGCACAGGTACTGTCCGTTTGCCTACGTCGCATCCCGATTTCCCCCACCTGCTTCTGCTCGCCCCTCTGTAAAAGCTGGGCTGTCTTAGCTCTTTTCTGAAAACATTAATTTCTCTTAGGAATTGGACGTTTACGTAATATTATACAGCTGTTTAATTTAACTTAAATAAAAGGGCCTCGTTAAGTAATTAACTGTCACGTGATTTCCTCCCTTTCTACAATCCTGCGGCATAACCACTTGGATGGACAGTAGATAGCATGTCTGAGTAATTTTATATTTTCGGGTCGGGCAGAAGTGAAGATTGAATTTACAGTACGTAGAGTAGGTACAGAATTATTTCAACATGAGTTACTAGTACGAAGGACGAAACTGGCAATTGGAATTAGATGCAATAGTCTATAGTGCGATAATATGCACAAAAGAACTGAAGCCTGTATCGAAATGAACGGCCACCATTTTCAAAATTGTGTTTAAATATTCATATTATGATTATTTTTCAATGTAACTTCTTTCTCTATATTGTACGCTAATGTGCTGTAGACAGTATACACTGCATAATGAATACGTTCGCATGGATAGCTCACTTCGTGAGTAAAACCACTTATTCTTAATACAGTAGTGTACTTTGATTAAAGAAAAACCTAATGAAAATTATCAAACTCAAAATCGCGATATTTCCTAGTTTACGTAAATGGATGAACTACTTTTCTTCCTTCCTATACCTAGTAGAGTGATTTGTGTTTTACGCCAGTATCATCGAACTCCAGTCTTGGAGGGGGGAGCAAGCGGTGTTTCCGGTTCTCTAAAGGTATAGACAGGTTAATATTAAAAATGTCAGTAAAAATAAAATGATGTCCCTGTACATCCCTGTGTCTACGTTGGGATGCTAAGTAGTGGATGCGCTATGCGCTCGTGATCAAGGTCGAGCTCTTCTACCGTGATTGAGAGCTAATATCTTCTACCGTGTTCTAGTGGAAGGAGAGATGGTACTAGTGATCTCCACGGACGGGTTTCAGCCCAACAGCGAGAGGCTCAAGCGGTTGCTTGGCTGTCATCAGGTCGACTGGCCCGAGCAACACAGAGTTAAGGTGCATCTATTCTACACGGTTGAACTTCTCTCTCAACTTTACGCAATGAATGCAAGATTGATATTTAATATTAATTAATATATTTATGTAGTGAAGATGACGTTCAAACCGGCGCACCATGTGGACACAAAATCTTCATGCATCTTAATTGAACGCGCGTTTTAAACTTGATTCTTTCAATATTTTTCCCAGATTGCAAGCGAACGCGTATGGAAAATTGAACCGTGTAGATGCAGCTTTATTTCTGGTTGGCCAACTATAACCGATGTAAAAAAATCCTCATACCAATATGCGCCATAATGAAATTATAGACGGGACAAGGTGAGTGATCGGCAGACATCGAGATTTTGGACCCGATAGAATAAGTTTACTACGTCCGTACTATAGGCAGCTTTTTCATTGTGTTGGAGTCGGCAGAAGAAGAGACATGTGTACATGAAACCAAGATCAGTCCAGTCTGCTGGTGCTGTACAGTGACGTTCCAAAAAAATGCAACTAAGTTATCAAACATTAAAATAAAATGTTTGTTAGAGGAGAAAAATTCTATTGAACCAAAAAATTAATCTTTACATAGATTAAAACAAAAAACCTATCATGCGAAATTTTCAAAATTAATTAATATGCATTTCCTTTCGGCTTCTATCATAAGCACAAGTGCAATACTTACTCAACATACATAATAATTCTGCACAACATACACAACGTATGAAGTACAATACTTGGTACTGTTACAATGTAGCCTACTACAACACACATTCTGAAGGTCTCAAAACTAAACTTTCTTCGGTAGTCGGCAAGACAAAGTTCATATTGGGAGAAGCTCCGCTCTACATCACATGATGTAATGGATTTATTTTAGTAGGTTATTTTACGACGCTTTATCAACATCTTACGTGATTTAGCGTGTGAATGAGATGAAGATGATAATGCCAGTGAAATGAGTCTGGGGTCCAGCACCGAAAGTTATCCAGCATTTGTTCATGAGGGGAAAAGCCCGGAAAAAACCTCAACCAGGTAACTTTTCCCGACCGGGAATCGAACCCGGGCCACCTGGTTTCGCGGCTAGACGCGCTAACCGTTATTCCAGAGGTGTGGATGATGTAATGAATGCAAAACGAAAAAACACAAAGCCATTGAAATCTATCTTCGCTACCCCAGCAGTGTCCGTAGACTTCTTCCCTGCTAGCATGTCTTTTATGTCACAGAATATCGCATATATTCTTAGACTAATCACATAGATGTACAGATCAAAACTAGACTACTAGCTATCTCCTGTCCTCTCTTCTGATGAAGTGAACTAGGTGTACGGGACTGTTTTTATTGTCAGAACAGTACCTCCTCTCCCTGCCTTATTCGTATGGCTGAGTAAATAAAGCACACGGGACGACAGGTAGGTCGCTACCATCACTGCCCCAACCCACAACAGTCCAGCTATCCAACTTGAAATCGTACTGTTTTCATCTATCGGGTCTAAAGTCTCTAAGCCTGGTGATTAGCAAAGCTGGGAACTAGGGGACCTGTGTGTCGTGTGCATGAGTAAGGTTACAGGTTCAAGGTACACGCTGCAAGTGCTCAGGGACAGTCGTGTGTGGTCACATCGAATGACAGGAAGACGGACGACGAAACTGTGTCATGTGGAAGCCAATGACATTCAGAGAATTATGGGTAAACGTATGTTTGAGGAATTAGAAAATACGTGTTATTCGAATGGGTGTTATAAAAGTTTGAAAATACATTTTTTTTAATTTTAGGTACAGAATTTCGTGGAGGAATTCGGAGGAGATACATTATTTTCTTCGAATGGTGACTTTATATTTTGTAAATTGTGCCAGACACAAACTAGAGGCTGGATACGGGCATTCTTTGAAAGACATTGCAGTCCCTTATATTGTTAGAAGATTTGCCCATATTGTGGGTCAAGTCGTAGAAGGACCTGCTCTAGTAGTGACACACAAATTGAAAACTATTTTCTAGAAACATTTAGGATATACTTATCTTCCTCACATATGATATCAGCTAGCAACTGCATGAAAATCGAACAGAAAACAGTAGCCTAACAGTGAAAACATTCAGCATTTTAAGTTTGCTCCAATCACTTCATGTGACGTAGAAATAAGTTTTTCTCCTTTCAAATCATGTTTAACTAACAGGCGAAGAAGTTATGGGTTAGAAAATCTTCGAATGTAGTAAGTAATCATACACTGTAATAAAATGTACAGAGCAGAACAATAAATTTGATATTTTTCTCAAGTTTAAACCTATCATAATATTAACATTATGTTATTCCAGCCAGATATCACTTTCATAGCAGATCTGACAGTACCTCCGTGCTGGCAGCGGGAGTTAGTTCGCTTAGCCACGTGCAAAGACACAAGTCCCCAAGTTCCGGGTTTTGGTGATCAGTTTTGATGATACGACATGCTCGAAGTTCAGAAAAACAGAATAATCCGTGTAATGCCCTCATTCTCTGATCTTATACGCCACAATACCACCGCACTCAACGCTGGAGATCGAATCCCAATTCACGGAATCATAAGCTTGTGCTCTAGCAAGCCACCGGAAGGGCGGAGAAATACTCATGAAGCCGGAACTGCCAACAGTGACTAACAAGAAATGTTTCACATCAGAAACGAAGTTAATTTGCTAGACTATTATATGATATCGGGAAGGTCTCAGCTACATATCCGGAGGCATAAAAGCATAAACGCAAGTCAATGATTTTCATTTCGACTGTGGCAGAGATCACTGTCCTTCGTGTAGCGAGGAACTAGGCTGAAGTGCAGTGACTGACTACCCCGCGCCACGTATTAATTCCCGGCAAGCCATTGTTTCAGCGTCTCCCGCAGTGGCCATAATGAACTCTAGCTTATAGCAGTCATAAAAACTCGACAGCCAGTGTCTTCCCTCCGTCCTTCGCTACTTTATGCTAAGCGGCAACAAAACGCCTTCATTCACTTGAATCAAGACGGATTAGGGAAAAAAAGATGCCAGTAATCAGAAGACCTATTCCATCTCAAATCGACCGAAATATAGAGAAAATTGACCTTGCAATTTCTAAATACAATGGAACTTTTTTTGTACGTAGAGAACTGTGATACAATGCTTTGTGCAAAGTTTGAGGCATCAGAACTTCATAGTGTTTAAATTAAAAATATTTAAATTTATCGTATTTTCATAAAATTAGCAACTTTAGCTCCGAAATCATGGTTTATTTTGATGCTGAGAAATTAAAGTTTATATTGACATATAAACAGATTTTCTTACTTTTTATGGAAATGGAGAAATTTAGATTTTTCCTCATTAAGACGCCTTTGGCTAGCAAAAAATATTAAAAAAATATATAGTTAGATTCCGCATTGAAAATACAAATAAACACATATTTTTTACTGATGGTATGTTGATAAAACAGTATTGAAAATATAAAATAAAGAAAATAAATAGTACGCGTGTGAAGTAACCAGCTGACTGTGAGGCGGGAGCTAGCCGAGATAAGCAAGGCCAGGAGAGAAACACGTAATGTGTCGTCTAGCAGCACATGGCTGTGCTAGTTTTATCACAGGTTTTCAGAAACACTCTTATCTTCAGTTTATTATTATGTATTCATAACCCTAACATACCTATCTCAGGTAAAATAGGGTTCTCCGTAAAATTGGAGTATAATAAATAAATAAATAAATTCCTTAGTTGCTTCATACAGATTTTTAACTAAAAATCCCATCATTGTTACGCACTTATCACAATAGCTGTTACAAATCACACCACTTCTAGCATCTAGATTCTTCACAGTTCAATTTTGCATCCTATTGTACAGTTTTAAAGAGTTTACAAGAGTGGCGTGATTTGTAACAATTATTATTTTTGTAGTCAGTTCGTAAGAAAAATGTAATTTTCTATTTGAAAAAAATTCTGTACGAAGCAACTATGGAATGCACAACACATTTTTAGCTTCAGAACTCTAGCCAATTAAAGAAATGATACTTCTGAATAGTTCATTCTCTATTTGTAATATTCTTTTACACTTAAAACTAAAGAAAAAAAGTAATTTACAGACAACTTCAAATCAGAGTAACTCTGAAAATAATGACAATAAGATCCATGTTTATACGACTTTTTTTTTCCGTAAATGGCTGTAACTCCTCGTGAATCGCTCTGTATGCAAAGTTTCATTCTCCGTCATATACTTGGAAGGAGGTGGAATTTATACAAAAGCCAGTCTTGTGCGAAAGTTTCCTATGCTCAGAAAAGAACTCAAATATACAAATACATACTAGGTTCAAAAAGTTCCCGGAATTTTACTACCATTTTTCGTATTAATATATAACAAGGGATATTATACATTTGTTTTGTTGGTAACATTCATGATGTCATTTCCTTAAAGTTTGTTGATAATGGCGATTGTTGGTTTTGAGTTGTAGGCAATTGTTTATCATAGTGTTTTGTTTGTTCGTCACATTTTGTAATTATGTCCACAGAGCAAAGTACAAACATCAAGTTCTGTGTTTTGCTGGGGACATGATCAGTATGGCTGATGAAGATGGTGATTTCTTAAACAAAATGAAACTGGTGCTACTTGTACGACCCAGTCCCTAAACGACAGTCATCTGAGTGGAAATCGAAAACATCTCCTCGGAAGCAAAAATTTCCTAGGGACACTTCCAAAGGCAAAGTTATGTTGGAAGTTTTCTTCGACTCTCAGGGTCTCATCCACCATGAGTTCATTCCAGAAGGTCGTACTGTAACGAAAGAATTGTACGTAGAAATCCTCCGTCGCCTTCGGGACGCAGTGAGAAGGAAACGTCCAGAGAAGTGGGTAGAAAACAACTGGTTCCTTATGCATGACAATGCACCTGCTCATCGCGCAATTATTGTAAAGAATTTTCTTGCCATGCACAACATAACTGCTTTGGATCACCCGCCATACTCTCCTGATCTCTCACCACCTGATTACTTTCTGTTTCCCCGTCTGAAAAGCGATCTGAAAGGACGGAGATTCAATGCTGAAGAGGTTATCGCAAACGCGACGAGAGCACTAAGACGGGTTTCACAAAATGGCTTCCAGGCCTGCTTCCAGGAACTCTACACGCGTTGGCAAAAGTGTGTTGTTGCGGAAGGCAACTATTTTGAAGGGAATGCTGTAGAATAGTGTTTAAGGTACGTTGTTTCTATGATATTAGCAAATTCCGGGAACTTTTTGAACCTAGTAGTATATCATGATGTAACACTTACAGAATCTTGTAAGTTTTACTTAATTAAACTGGTAACAAGTTGTACAACTAGTGGGTATATTGGATGTATTTTACAGAAATAGATTATATATTAATTAATAAACTGCGACATGCACCTTACATGCTTCATAATTGCAAAGAGTTACAATAGTAATTTATAATACAAGAGAGTAAAATTAAATGTTATGCGCGAGGCGAAGCTGTAGCTAGACCAGCGTTTTTCAACATGCGGCCGCACACTATGGTGCAATTTAAAATTCCGCAGCACACTCATAGAATTTAAACAGAGGTTCCCAACCAGAGGGGAATTTTGAGGGGTATAGAGGGAATAATATGTTTGCCGAACGTTGACTTGTGCGGCGTTCGCTGATAGCTGAATCTTGTGGACTCACTTTTAATTACTTTTTTCGCTTTTATTCTTCCAAGTTACTATGAAACCTTCACTATGTTCACTATCTCCCACCAGTTTAAAATGGCTGAGCTAGATCGTGGCGACAATTGTATTGTATTGTATTGTTTGTATTGTACAGGGACATCATTTTATTTTTACTTCAATTTTATTGTACCTGAGTTTTTGAATGTACTTCACTCCCATCCCTTCTACAAATAAACTTCCAACCGTTCACCACACAGAACCAAGCGTATACAGTCAAAGTCGCCTTACGGTCATAGTAAAGACAAAAAACAGTACTGAGTTAGTGAGTATAGTACGTTCCAGAAATATGTTCGCTTTCAATATTGAATCATATTCTCGCACAGGTACTGACGTCCGCTTACCTATGTCGCATCCCGGTTTTCCCCACCCACTTCTGCCCGTCCCTTTGTGGCTGGGCTGTCTTAGCTCTTTTCTGAAAACATTAATTTCTGTTAGGAATTGGACGTCTACGTAATATTATACAACTGTTTAAAACAACTTAAATAAAAGGACCTCGTTAAGTAATTAACTGTCACGTGATTTCTCCCCTTTCTACGCCCCTGCGACAAAACCACTTGGACGGACAGTAGATAGCATGTCTGAATAATTTTATCTTTTCGGATCGGGCAGAAGTGAAGATTCAATTTACAGTACGTAAGGTTTCTTTTATAGAGTAGGTACAGAATTATTTCAACATGAGTTACTAGTACGAAAGACGAAACTGGTAATTGGAAATAGGTATAGCCTAATAGTCTATGTGCGATAATATGCAAAAAAAGAACTGAAACTTGTATAGAAATGAATGGCCATCATTTTCAAATATATGTTTAAATATCCATATTATGATTATTTTTCATTTTAACTTCATTCTCTATATCGTACGCTAATGTGCTGTAGACAGTATAACATGCACTGCATAATGAATACGTCCGAATGAATAGCTCAGTACGTGAGTAAAAACACTTATTGTTAATACTGTACTGTATTTGGATTAAAGAAAAACCTAATGAAAATTATCAAACTCAAAATCGTGATATTTCCTACTTTACGTAAATGGGTGAACTACTTTTCATCCCTCCTACACCTAGTAAGGTGATTTGTTTGTATCTTACGTCAGTATCATCGAACTCCAGTCGTGGAAGGGGGTAGCAAACGTTGTTTCCAGTTCACAACCTTTAAGCCAAAGGTATAGCCAGGTTAATATTAGAAATGTTAGTAAAAATAAAATGATGTCCCTGTATTGTATTTATTAACATTCCATGGTATTCATACATTGCTTCACAGCTAGAATATGGAACAAGTAAAAAAACTTAATACTATTATAAAGTCTTAATATATAGTCACAGTCTAGATGAAATATATACAGACGAGGTTTACAATTTAGTCTACTAGTACAACACAAAGTGGGAAAAGTGGCATAAGTCAGTTTCCACAAACATTTTTTCTTAATTTATTGATTACTTACGGAACATCTGCTCGCTTGGGAAAAGAAATATGAGTATTTCTCCCATTACAATAATTCATACAGAAGAAAATCAAATCGACATAAACCAGTGTGAAGACAGTTTTCTTCCTTCTGTAAAATTAACATTTTTGACTTGTGCCACTTTTCCCGAGCACTACAGAATTTCATGAAGTGTTGTTGAATGTCATGAATTCACCTACAGAATAGAAGGCGTAAGAAATCAGGTGCTTCTTTAATTTGGCGCTAAATAAACTTATGTTTAGAGTTTCATTTTTTATAACCATAGGGAGATTATTAAAAAAATTTACTGCCATATAACGCACTCCTTTTTGATAGCACGATAGACTTGCCGATGGAGTA
Organism: Periplaneta americana; assembly: GCF_040183065.1. Taxonomy (NCBI): domain Eukaryota; kingdom Metazoa; phylum Arthropoda; class Insecta; order Blattodea; family Blattidae; genus Periplaneta; species Periplaneta americana. The sequence goes on from NC_091124.1 coordinate 183,540,017, forward strand.
TGAAAGTCATTTTTTGACGTGTTTTTATGCTATGAACTGTTGAAGTAGTTACGAAGTTTTCACGATTACATACGAGGAAGATTAATTAAAATATATATGCTGACAAGCCATGGGCATTATTTGTAGTTTATTCGATAAAATAAATACGAATAAGCTTATTGTTTTATTTTGGTTTTGTAGTTGGTGAAATACGAATTAACTAAGCCAATCTTCTATGATGATGATGATGATGATGATAATGATAATGATGATGATGATGATGATTATTATTATTATTATTATTATTATTATTATTATCATCATCAACATCGTCATAAGCATCATTTTTGTTCTTATAGTCACCTTGGATTTTACTCCAGTTTGTAATTAATGACCCTATGCTACTTATTTTCTGACAATTTGAGCTGCTCGGACGAACAAAATGGTAAGCGCCAGCATCGTGTATTTTGAGATCTTCGACTACAATGCTGCTTTTGGCAGTTCCTATTACAGACGTTAGGTAGAAATTTCGAATCTCCTCAATGAATGGTAGGGAGAGGCCATATGGCAAAAGCCGGTTGCTGCACGTAGCAGGAACACAGTGGTAAGTGACAAGTAAAATGGCTGCTGCTAAGAAAAAAACTTGTGCGTCTCCTGTGCTGTAACCAAATTACACGATTTTGAAGAAGACGAGAGTACTTGGATTGAGCTTCACAACAGCGAAGAGGATCACTAGTAATTACATTGCTCATAGTTCTGATGAATCAGAGGTACGAAAAAGGAGTTTGTCTTAGAAAAAATACTGTTGATGAACTAGATGTCAACATAAGTGATTTACGTCGGTTGAAGGTCACATCACGAAATTCGTCATCAGTATTTATCAGTCACAGAGTTTGAACTTACAGTAATCTCCGAAAACGTGGACGGAAGAGCCCAGTTCTTGCACTTCAGCTGAAATTTAACGGACCCAGACCAGTCGAAAAGAACAAAGTTGCTGACGTCTTGTCTCTCCTGAGTATGTTCTACCTACAGACTACATCACACATTTTTCCTGTCACTTATACAAACATGTTCGGAAAATGGGCATGTGATAGATTTATGTCAATATTACACTGTTACTACGTCACACTACTTTTGACTAATAAAACGGTACGAAAGGACGTCTTTCAACCAATCATGGCTGCTTATCGCACAATTTTATCGCGTTCCTAGCATTTGTTTATTTTTATCACTACCCTAGTATTTGTTTCTTTGTTTGCCAACATTTCAAACTGCACTGGTCTGGACGTCAAAAACAGAAAATTACAAACCACTCCAGTCGATGCACAGCAGTTTCAAATATGACTCGCATTGGCATTCAAGAACAAGAATTAATAAAGATCACTGGTCATATATGAAAAGCACCATTCGGAAATCCAGAATAAGTTGAGGGATACGCCATGTACACCAACGAGTTCACTTCTTTTACGCACACGTCCAATATAACATCAACTGAACCACCAACCACTAAAACATTCAAATTTGAAAATTATAGATTCAATAATTGTTTCTTTTAAAATTATTCCTGTTCATTTTTTATTTCGTCATCGTTAATTAAAACGTTTCTTGTTTATTTCATCATCCCTAATTAAAACTTTTCTAACACTCGTTTATATTATTTAGGTTATGTTTGTTATAGCTTCTGCTATATGATATTATGGATAGTCACGTGTCAGAGATTGTTTAATACTAAGATTTATTGAAAATCATCTGTGAAGTGATGTTGATTACTGGGATCCGGATAATTGAAGTGGAATACAACTGTTTTAATAAAAATTAAACTGAATCAACAAAGCCTTCTTGACCAGTAATCTTCCACAGAGTTCAATGAATATTCCATAGTTGGCACAACTGATACCAAGAAAATAGCTAATAATAACACGCTACTGCCATCTACTAGCGTAATATTTAAATGTTGAGATGGTACAAATTTGAAGACAGTTTTGTATTTTCGTAAGTCAATATTTCATTGTATTGGAGTACTTCGTTACTTCTAATCTTTATATACTTTCTTCTAATCGTGTAATAGTCAATTAAATCCCACTCGAGTTTTCATTTTCTCTAGATAAATCAAAACGTCTAGTGAGATTACTGTTGATAACGTATGTTTCAGATAAGGACTACTGGGTGTTCAGTTCAAAATGTGTCATGTGGCTAGCCGATGAGCCTAGAGAATTCAATCTTCCTACACTTCCGCAGAGGCGTATTACCTAAATGCGAGAGAAGTTGCCTAGCAAGTACGGCGTTCATTCTGAAGATTACTTACCGATACGTACGGTAAAGCCAGTAGTGGCAAGAATGTGAACTGTTTGGAAACACGTACTGAAGTGAGTTTTTTTCTTACTGTCGGGATATGGGGAGAGGGTTAAGACGATTACTTACGTATTTGTTAACTTGGACGGTCAACATGGACACGGAGCATTTTCATTTGTATTGTGAAATGTTGCCGTACGCAATCGATGATAACAAATACCCTGCGTACGACTTGCCGCGCAAAACACAGTTCGAAAGAGGTTATGGTAGCACACAGACTTACAGACCGCCATCTGTTGCTACGACATTCAAGTTATACCGTACACGTTCTCAAGTTCAGATTGAACGCCTTGATTATTAGGCAACTTCTCTGACATAAAAGCTGAAACTCGCTTCAAATCGCTGACTCACAACAGTGACGTCATGACACACTTTGAAATGAACACCGAGTAGTAACTATAGGAACTTCACTTCTATAATGCTAATGATGGTATATTACTATAATGACCTTTGATTTTGAGTAACACAATGATATCTCCACTACACTCTTCCAGTTTTTTCAATGTATTTGAAGTGTGGTCCTTTGTTCGTTGTTTTATTTCAGCAATTCTCAAACTAAAATGATGATAAAATACTTTTAGTAAAAATAAATTCGAATAAAATTATTCAGATTTATGGAACAACTGCAAATTCATTTTCACTTCCATAATGGCGCTTATCAATTATGAACAGAAACTTTCCAACCCTGCAGTCCTCAAGCGGTTTTGTAGGACATCGCGGGATGCCTGAAACTGTAGTCACCTGACGTCCGCGTTGTGACGTCAGAGCGGTGGTGCAGATGGCGTCGAGACGACGACTGCTGGTATAATTAATTTGACGTCAGAATTGTATTGGAAAACAAACAGGCCTGCTGATCTTGGTTTAATTGAGAGCCGAATCATCGGGCACATTGCTCGCGTGCTCCTCGGAGATAAAATTAGAGTTCACAATGGTATTTAAAGTAGACGATCAGACACACTTGGTGGAGGCGTCCTTAAAGACAGCAGGCTGTAGTAAGCAACTCATTCACACACACACACACACATATACACACACACATATATATATATATATATATATATATATATATATATATATATATATATATATATACATGTGTGTGTGTGATCAGCAGGCTTCGAGACTTCGGACCCAATAGAGCAGTTCAGTGGGAAATTCGCATAACGGCGTACTGAGTATAGTGGTGAAGCGTACAGTGGGTGGGGGTACTGTAGAATGAATGCCAACAAATACGCAAAGGAAAACGCTCTGGATTTGAAGGTTCTGACGAATAATTTGGTTTTCATACAAACCTATTTTTAAACTGTGTCTGAAACTATTACACGGTTAGAAAAGTCAGAGCAAGAGATGCCGGAAGCCCTCAAATTAGTTGAGGAAATGACACAGAGAATTAATGAGACACCAAGTACACCGGTTACTGAACGTGTAAAACAGAAGTGGAAATCAATTTTATGTAAAAATAACGGATATGGAACATTGTGTAACATAAACAGCAAATTAGTGGACATAGAGTCACCCGAGAATGAAAGATAGTTCTTAGAGACTGCAATGATGTTAGGTTTTTTCGTTTTGCTCCTATCACGTCATGCGACGTAGAGCGCATCTTTTCACAGTACAAACTGTGTTTCGTAGACAACCGAAAAAGATTTACGTTTGACACTGAAAATGTGTCTTGTAGTACACTGAAATTCGGTACTGTAACTGCACTTCCTAAACACGACCAATAGGATAAATGAAGAAATTAAAATTGCTACATGCTTATTTCCACCATTAACATGGTGTATAATTAAACACAAATGCTTATAAAAGACAGGAGAATAAATGCTTTTCACATTCTTTTGACATTATCATTGTGTAATGTATATTTACTTTCAGAATATACATATGTGTGTTTCCCCAAACTACCGTACTCTATTCTAAATAGCAACGTTGTTACCTCAACACATCTCTATCTACCTGCAGCGAGTCAACAACCTATGGTGCATGCACAGTAAACTTATTGTATCGGGTCCAAAGTCTCGAAGCCTGGTGATCAGGATAAAACTCGTAACAAATTCTACTCACAAATTCAAACCAAACACTTTCAGGCTGCACTTGTCGCTGTCGATGAAGTGTAGGGTTGCTATAATAAACAGTTAGCTCAACGGGAAGACAGATGCAAAATCGTTCTATATATTAGGAATTATGTATATTGAAAAAAAAAAGTCCTTAATAGGGACCTACTCTTGAAAAAGTTTATTATGAAGTCGTTACTACATCATTTTAAACAATTACAGTAAAACCTTAGATTACGAGTAACTTGGTTTGCGAATGTTTTGCAAAACGAGCAGCATGATTTGTACGTGACTTGCTTCTCTTGCTATGGAGGGAATCTCATCTGAGGAGGAAAAAGAGAAAAGAGCGGACGAATTTCTTGCTTCCAATAAGATAAAAGAGGTGTGTAAAAAGTGGGAAGCAGTACAACATGTTGTTCAAATTCACCACCCTGATAGGTTGTAGCGATGAATCCCTTTAAACGCAACGCAATGTCACAAAATCCAGGTGTCGCTGGAAAGGTTCTTAGTCAAAGCAAAAGATTCCAGTCAGTCAAGCAGTCAGAAGTGATTGTTAGTGACAGTGAAAATATTTTCTTTAAATGTTCAAGAAGTTTACTAAGCAGTAAAACAGGTGAAAGACATAAAAAATAAAAGACAGTACAGTAAATTGTGTTGCACTGTTGTTTTGAATTTTACTTAAATTATACTGTGTTTTATATGAATAAAAGGTTGTGAAAGGAATTAATCTGAGTTAAAATTTTTTAATGGAGAAAGTCGCTTTGGTGTGCGAGTGTTTTGGATTAAGAGCATGTTTTGGAAACGGATTATGGTCGTGATCCAAGGTTTTACTGTACTACTATTTCGTGATGAACAATATATAATAATTATTAATATAATATTAATGCTCATGTTGGATGGGAGAAGTAATGGAATTCAAAGCACGAGATCCTACAGAGAGTAGTTCATAATCGATTATGTAATATGCCAACTTATTTAACTAAGTTTTTCAATCTCATGTGAAGGAGAAAATATTGAATTTAGAATTAACAAATTTTCTTTTGATCACGAGAATCAGGTTTAAAAATAAAACAACAAATGTCTCAGGAATCAGGAATCCTGAGACATTTGTTGTTTTAGTTTTAAAATTAAATATTCATAATTTTACACTGGCATGAGGAAAAATGCTGAAAAAATTCTGCAGGTTACAGTTAGAGCGCAATAGAAAGTATATTATACTATACTTCGAGTTTCTGCACATACATCTTATATCATAATCATGTATGTAGTATGGTACAGTATAGGCCTACTATACTCTCAGAAGTCAGGAGAATAGGCTTAAGTAATACACAATAACGCATGATATTGGTGAAAATTTTTCAGGAAACTATTGCAGTAGAAGTGATAGGCCTACTAAGGAGCCGGATAATTGAGAGGCCGGATTAGCGAGAGTCTTAGTGTATAAAATATACAGTGTGTTCAAAAAGTATGGAATATTACTCGTATAAATTCTTGAATTTTAATTAAAAATAAAATCTTATAGAAAAGCTGTTGGAGATAAACCATACAATATACCAGTGTTCGAAGAAAGTTAGGCTAATTGTTCAGGCACACAGGGTGTAATAGTAAACTTTATTATTTTTAAATGACACTCTATATTGAAATTTACATATTCAGAATTAGCCTGGCGTAACGAGCCCAACAAAGCAGATGACCTCTCTGGTCTTATCCTGATGATGGAATCCGTATGTAGGTCCGAAACGTTGGACATGTTAAGTAGAGTCGGGCAGACTGCCCCATATTATCGCCCGTTCTCGGTTGCGTAATCACCGTAGTCTCGCCCGGTGCGCGAGTACCTAACGTAGCCAAATGACTCATTGATAGAGAACACGAGATTCTCTTGGTCCCGAGATTACCGATACTAGGTCATTCCCGACAGTTTCAGAGTCTAGGCGGGACTGTAGTACTGATAAGCAAGCGATATCGCTCGGGCCGCGCTCCTATAGGAAGCATTGGCTTATACACTTCCCGGTTCTTTAAATATATATCATGTCGTAGCTCCTATAATACTTAATCAATCGCGCTGTAATTTTTTGGATTGATAGCTCAATGTCTAAGGAAAGCATAGAAAAACAAATTGAACTGAAAATATTTTTTGGAAAGTGAGAAAAAAAATATTAACTTTGATGGAGATTGATGTGTTCAGAATAGACATTTGCAACTTCACCTTTGTAGGCTGAAAACTTTTTTGTTTTTCACGTTAGATGGGGGGTCAAAGCGAGAGAAATGTTGAGAAAGGATGGAAATTACTTTTAAAAGTGATGGCCACTCAAAATCTTCACTGGTTCTCGAATAACGGCGAGTTAACTAAAGAGCTGTTTGCGAAAGACTCATGACTCAAACGTTTGTTCCGTAAAATTTGTACGGAACCCTTCAACGCATGAAAACCCGTTATTGTATGGATGGTATTAAATGATATTTTAATATAGGTAGTTGAAAATGAGGCTATATAGTCCAAGATGGTTTACACTTTACAGTAATTAGGCTATCTTTTATAGCAACTAATTAAAAAAATAGTTTGTAACACAATGATGTGAAACATGAAAATATTAAAAGATGGTTCATAATAAACCGGGAACGGAAACGGCAACGAGAACTAGAACGGAAATATTGTTAAAATAAATGTATTTAAATGTAAGCATTCACAATTAACTATTCTGAATGCTCACATTTAAATACTCTAGGCTACATTTATTTTAACGTTATTTCCGTTCTCGTTTCTGTTCCCGGTTTATTGTGAACCAGCCTATACTATAGAAAACTACACTTTCTACTGGTGTGCACGTTATAAAATATTGTTACAGAACAATCCTTATTGTATTGCAGCCATGTTGCAATATAAAATGACATATGCCTATATGGTTTACAATAATTATCCTATATGTTATAGGAACGAGAATAACAAATTAAGAATTAATAAGATTTCTAATTCGTTGTACCTAATGGTAATTTACAAGACAATAATAAATAATAACCATCATAATAATCCTGATAATCATAATCTTGATCATCCTAATGATTACGATAATGATAATGATGATAGCAGTGATACTAATAATAATAATAATAATAATAATATAACAATAATTAATAACAATTAATAATAATAAGAATAATAATAATCCATCGCTGTAGAGTAACTGTTAGCACACCTGACTGTGAAACGATCGGGTTCCGGTTCGAATCTTGGTTGGAACAAGTTAACACTGGTTCACAATAAACGGGGAACGGAAACAACGATAACGGAAATATTCTTAAAATATATGCATTTAAATGTGAGCATTCACAATTAACTTTCACGTTCCCGTTCCCGGGCTCCGGCAATCTTCTCGTTAATTGTGAATGCTCACATTTAAATACATTTATTTTAACATTATTTCTCGTTATCGTTTCCGTTCCCGGTTTATTGTGAACCAGCCTTTACCTGGTTGAGTCTTCTCGCCTCAACCCATTGAGAGCAAATGCTGGGTAACTTTCGGCGCTGGACCCTGGACTCATTTCACTGGCATTACCATCATCTCATTCAGATGTTAGATAGCGATAGCAGTTGATAAAGCGTCGTAAAGTAACTAATTTAATAATAATAATAATAATAACCGTTCCCTCTTTTATTCTCTGTTATGATATAGCAAATATAAATGACACTCGGGAGGAAACGCAGAATAAATATGGGGAGAAATGCCTGTTATTATTCGGTCGAGAAGCTTTTGTCATCCACCCTGCTCTCAAAAAACTTGAAAGTTAAAATTTATAAAACAGTTATATTACCGATTGTTCTGTATGGTTGTGAAATTTGGGCTCTCACTTTGAGAGAGGAACAGAGGTTAAGGCTGTTCGAGAATAAGATCCTTAGGAAGATATTTGGGGCTAAGAGGGATAGAGAATGGATGAAGTTGCACAACGTAGAACTACACGCATTGTACTCCTCACTTGACATTATTAGGAATATTAAATTCAGAGGTATGAGATGGGCAGAACATCTAGCAGGTATGGGCGAATCCAGAAATGCATATAGAATGTTAGTTGGATAGTCGGAGGGAAAAGACGTTTGGAGAGGCAGAGACGTCGATGGAAAGATAATATAAAAATGGATATGATGGTAGAGATTGGATTAATCTTGCTCAGAGTAGAGACCGATGGCAGGCTTATGTGAGAGCGGCAATGAACCTCCGAGTTCCTTAAAACGCGTTTGTAAGTAATTATGATCAATTTTTGAAAGGATCTACTCTATTTAGTTATTCTGTCCTTCCTCTTGCAAAAGTGTTTCCATTTCACATTCAGCATTTTATCAGTTGGGAAACAAAAATATCTTTTGTCAGAGTCTTTGGTCCCTTATAATAATATAAATAAGTATTAATTAATTTATTTCGTCCTTACACAGCGCAATAACAACGAAACGTCCAGATGTGAACGCGCAATATAATAATACAGTCGTGTGATATCCATTACTTTAGCGTATACAAAACACTATCGAATGATGAAATATGGAATGTCAACGAAATGCTGATAGCGAGAAAATATATCATAGCTCCAACCATAACTTGTTATTGTTTTAGATTAGCTTAGGATTAGGTAACGACTGAAAGTGCTGCATTATTTTGCTTCTCCAGAAAGGCAATAAATAGTTCATTAAAATAGTGTGACTTCTGTAAGATTGTCGACAATCATGATGTGCTGTATTATTGCATACCACACTGCTGTGCCTTCTTAAATTACTTCATGAACATTAATATTTCAGAAAGAGTCACGAATTGCAGTGATGAGCGGCAATTAAGCCGGCAGTCAGTGTACGCATTTCATAACGATAAGTCGGCCGTGCGATAACAGGCCGGGACCCGGTATTCCTCGTTCCCGAGAGTGCCAATCTCGAGAATACGATTCTCGGAACTGGCATTATCGGCCAGCTAGTCTCGCCTACGAGAACGAGCGGGAGTAAGAGGCTGTTTGCCCGACTCTATAATGTTAAGTTCCAGGACATGGTGGATTACCCAAAAGTTTAATTCCAATCACAGTCACAGTGAAAGCCTAAAAACTCATAGGACAGAAAAATTGTTCCAGCAAATACGACGGACTTGGGGTCTAATGGCAGACTGATTAAAACATGTTTAAAAATAACTTCCAACCAGGAGTTCCTCAGGGATCAGTATTAGGCCCCTTGCTCTTCTCTATTTATATAAATGGAATTTCTAAATCATTTAAGCACTACAGATATCAAATATACGCAGACGACGTTCAATTGTATATTTCAGCCCGTCCTGATGCACTGAATGATAGCATTAATAGTCTTAATGAGGATCTTGATTCCATCTCTTCCTGGTCTCAACAATTTGGGCTTAACCTACTCGCATGTAAATCAGAGGCTATTCTGTTCGCGAACCGTAGATTAATTCCTGAAGTCAACGACCTGAATATTCCACCTGTGAAACTAAATAAAACAATCATTCCGTTTAGCTCTACCGTAAAAAATCTCGGAGTGCATTTCGAATCTAATCTTAGTTGGGATACGCATATTAAATATACATGTAAGAAGGCATTCTCTATTCTCCATTCACTAAAAAGATTGTATCATTATCCATCTAAATTAAAACAGACGCTGGTACATACACTCATTCTACCTCACTTCGATTATTGCGACGTTTTGTTCAGTGATCTCAGGATTGATTCCGCTCAGAAACTACAGCGTGTTCATAACGCGTGCGTCCGCTTCATTTGTAATGTTCGATACTATGATCATATCTCACCTTCTTTCGAGAAGTTATCATGGCTTAGGTTACATGAGAGGAGAAATCTGCATTCACTTTCTCTCTTATATCGAATTATGCACACTTCATCCCCCTATTATTTATTCGCTCGTTTTCATACTCTCTCTCGCTATCATAATATTAATACTCGATCACAAAGCGATAACACGCTAGAAATTCCACTTCACACATCATCTCTGTATTCCTCATCTTTCACTGTTGCTACCTCTCGTCACTGGAACTCTCTGCCGCCTGAAGTCAAGGGCTGCCGAACATTGAAATCTTTCAAATCCAAGTTAGAAAATTATCTTACGACGACTTGCCAAACTAACTTACTATTATGACAAGTGTTGTATTGCATGTTTCCACGTATTCACATTTTTTTATGTTCTAGTGATATTTAACTTATTTTATATTTTTGTTTTCATATTTTCCGATAATGGTATATATATATATATATATATATATATATATAAAGTGATATGTTGAGCTATATATAATCATAATTTTCCTTACTGTGTATACTTAAAAATATTGTATTCATTGTATGCTTTGTATTGCACTATTTTATTACTACTATTAGTATTATTATTACTATTAGGCCTATTATTATTATTTACTTAGTTACTTACAAATGGCTTTTAAGGAACCCGAAGGTTCATTGCCGCCCTCACATAAGCCCGCCATCGGTCCCTATCCTGTGCAAGATTAAGCCAGTCTCTATCATCATACCCCACCTCCCTCAAATCCATTTTAATATTATCCTCCCATCTACGTCTCGGCCTCCCTAAATGTCTTTTTCCCTCCGGTCTCCCAACTAACACTCTATATGCATTTCTGGATTCGCCCATATTATTATCATTATTATTATTATTACTATTCTTATTTTTTATCATTATTATTATTATTATTATTAGCATTATTATTATCATCAATAATTATCTTCTTTTTTATACTTTGTATGCCTCATTTATTTTGACCTGCTGTTCACATTTTATTATGCTTTTTCCTTTCTTTCTGTATGTTATATATTATGTCTGATTTCTTCTTACTTGTTGTTTACATTTTATTATTATTATCTTATTCAGTTTTGTGTGTAAATTTGTAGTGTTTTTGTAACGCAGTTTTACTCCTGGTTGAGTGTTAGAGAAGGCCGTATGGCCTTAACTCTGCCAGGTTAAATAAATCATTATTATTATTATTATTATTATTATTATTATTATTATTATTAACCATTGATGAAACTCTGAATTCGGAATTGAAAGCTCAAATAAGTAAGCAGAGGCTGGGCCCGGGGTCATGCAGATATCTTGCCACTTCTCCTGTATTTGAATATCTGGAGGCGAGTGCGATTGCAGAGAACTGCAATGTCGGCATGCATAAGAAGGGGACAGGAACTTTAAATGGAATAACTTGAGTCTGTGTGTATCCTTCTATCTCACGTCCCCACACTCCCGCCATGGAAAGGAAAATACAACACCAAAAAGAGGGGAAACTTTAACAATTTGCGAAAAGTTGCCAAGGGAAACTGCTATTAGACTGAACGGGGGATCCGACAGAAGTGAGAAAGGAACTTAACATGGCCGCTACCGGGTAATGGAAAGACACGACTCGGGATTCCAGAGAGGGCGGCTTGCGATATTAAAACTTCTGCAACAACAAATTTATAAATAATTACTGATATCATTTTGTAACGTTTCATCCTTCCAGTCCGCTTCATGGACTGTTAATTTTCTCTTTTTGTAATAATGAATAAAAGAAAGCTTGAAGATCCCTTTTCAGAATTATCTTGACATCAACAACAAAACGGAGGGGTAATTACTGTGTGTGCTTTAAACGGCGTCTACTTGTGAAAGTTGGGAATAGTCCAAGAGAAACGTTTGGCTACTACGGAATTAGATTTAGTGCTAATACACTTCTGTGAAACGCAAGTGACAAAACAGTACTTGGGCAGAGTTTTAAATCGAATTTCCTTCTTTTATTCGAGTTCCAATGAGTCTAATACTGTTGCCAGAACAGCTGTTAAGAGTATAGAACAGGGGTTCTTAACCTTTTTAACCAAAGTCAAGTAGGTGGTCAACTTGCGCGACCTGTGAGTTTATTTTGAAGTTAAACACTGTTAATGTAATAACGTAAGGAAAAGTCAAGCAACAGTCTTCACGAAATGTTATTCTAGACCAAACACAAATATTAGTCTGTTATAAAGAACCAATCCCATGGACACCAACACTTAAATATTTTAGGGCCGTATTCATAGACATTTTTAGCGCGGTCTTTCGGTGGATTATCAGCGTTTTTCGTATTCATGAACCAGTGTTAGCGATAGGATATGATTTGAATTCTGTACTAGTAACCAGTGGATAGCCGGGGCTAGCTTAGTACGCTCGTAGCGCGTGCTGGGAAATGTCTATGAATACGGCCCTTTTAGGGGTTACACTATATTGTCGACTGCCATGGCTACCACATGTCAACATTAAAATAACGAAATAACGAAAGGTTATAGACGGTTTCATTTGCTATACCCACTTATCAAATCTTCTGCTCTCAATTACAAAGTTCAAGTAAAATATACAAAATCATGCATCTGAATTCTGATTAGTACGGTTTGGTTTTTATGACCTAAAAATCTCCAAAATATGCAGTACAAAATATACACTTATGACCTAAAAATTCCAGAAATATGCACTATAACCTAAAAAATATATAAACTAGCGTACTCATGAATGAGTAAGACTCGTACTCAGGAGGGGATTCCAATACAGACAAAATAAAATTGAGAGTTAATACATTACAGATTAAAAAGTGTTAAATATCTTTTAACCGAAACTATAAATCCAATACAATTTTTTTTAATTTTATTATTAATTTGGAGAGGATTAGTGGTTAAAATATTATTAGAATAAAATGTGTTTAATAAACTTCCTGCCTGTTTTCATATTATTCGTTTTGTGTTTAAAATTTTATTTTATCCCTTCTTGTGATATTTACTGTAACTTCAATTTTTATTTTCTTCTTGTGTTACTTTACGAGTTGATTATATTTCTTCTTATGTATTTTTCTTTCTATTCTTTCTTGTATTACTACTATATTTATGTTTTAATATAATTTTCTTCTTATTGTACGTTAATCTTTTCGCCCCCTATTTCTTTTATTTTTTTGCTTTACTCTTTCCTCTTTTATTGAATACGATTCAATTTTTTCTTATGCGTTTCCATTTTTCTAATGTTTCTTCTACTTATCTTTATTTTATTTTTTATGATTTTTCCTCATTGATTTCTTCTTACATCCGCTCCATGCTGCTTTTATTTTTTTCTTACTCTTCTCTGTTTCATAGGCTACAATTTCGTCTATTTCCTTTTTGTTGCAATCTTTGTCGTGTAAGTTATTCTAGATTCTCATCTGGTCCTTTCCTTCCGTATATTTTAGTTTTTAGTTTCTTTTCCATGTAGTCTAGTACTTCATGAGTTGATTGTATTTTTTCTTATGAATTTATGGTTCTATTTTTTCTTTTCTTTATTTCCTTTTTTCATATTTTTCTTCCCATTGTCTGTGCACATTCCTTACTCCTGCTTCTTTTTGTTTTTTTTTCTTACTGTGTTTCATTTAATTCCGTCTATTTACATTTTTCTTCTTCTTCTTCTCTCTCTTTTGGGCTCTTTATTTTAATCTATATTTTTATATTCTCTCCGTCCTAAGATTCGATTACTGTATACATTATTTATTCTGTAATATGTTTCGGTAACGCAGCTCTCAAAGTAATTTTAAACTTCGTTTCTCTAGCATCTCCGTTAAAATATCACTACGTTTGTTTTCATCTTCGCAGATCTTCAACAATGTTTGATTAAGAGTCACGATAAATAAAGTAATGAACTGTATTGCTCTCTACTGTTTAAACTAACCCATGTAATAATTCACTTACGTTATGAAAATTGGCTGGAGCAAGCTGTGGTGCTCTAAATGGAAAAGTTAGAGGATCCCGAGCCGCGTCTTAACACACTGCGTAACTTGGTTGGCAGCGCTGGTAATGGACGGCTAGCATCTTGTTTTATAATTCACAGTAGAGAGAATTGGCTGCCTTTCAAAGACGGGAAGCAGAATTTGTTGGCTCTTTACTTTGCAAATCTACTTAAGCTACTAAAACTAGTATAACAGCTCTTCCTAAAAGTTCCATTTCTTAGTCGATAAAACTTATGTTCCACAACTTACTTCTTACTTACTTGTTTTCCAGTCAAGGGAAATTAAAAAGAAGAAGAAAAATCTGTTTCAAGACTTACTCCGTATCATGTAAATATCGCGTTGGTAAATTTCAGATTTTCTAGTAAATGGGCTTAATTTTCGAATTTTCCGTCAATACAAGCATGGAGGTGTAAAATACTTAAATGCCGATTGCGTTTAAAAATTCAGACACTTAATAAAATATGTAGTCTTTACAGCCATTGTTTCATGACACCTTTACGTTCAATGAATTGAAATAAATATTTGCATAATATTTTGTTTTCGTATAAATTAAGTTTTTCTTCTTAATTCATGTAAGATTATTACTGTTTTCTCTAAATTTAATTAATTGTCAATTAATAACAACTACTTATTTTCTTTTTACTTACTCGTATCTTATCAGTTACAGAAAAGGGGATTTTTAAACTGTAAAAATTGTTCCTTGCAAATAAATCAATGAATAAATTCTTTTACTCTCAATTACTTTGAAGTAAAATTGAAGTCTTATTTCATTTAAGATATTAAAAAGAATTTGGAAAAATTCAAATCAATACAAAAAGTTAGGCGCAAATTCTGTCATATCCGTTACACATTATAAACAGAAAGAATATGTTGTAAGATTTTCTAATGAAAACTGGCAGATGTTTAAGTGAATTCTTGAACAAAGTTTCTTTCACTGTGGAACTACTGAATTATTTAAAATAAATAATTAACAACTTCATTGTATTAATATTTAATTTATGGTGTTAGTCATAGTCCTAGATCTAGGAAGAAGATGAAAATACAAGACAAAAGGGAAGGCAGATATGCTGCATCAAACACAATGGAATAATTAGAAGAAGAAAATGAAGCAAAATTGGAAAGAATGTGTGAAAAAGAGTAAGAGAGAAAATACAGAAGAATAGGCCTATAGAGGAAGCTGTAATAAGTTAGAAGGGCTATTCCATCTCAAATCGACCGAAATTAGAGAAAATTAACCTTGCTATTTTTAAATACAATGAAACATTTCTGTCCGTAGACAACTGTGATACAATGCTTTGTGCAAAGTTTGAGGCATCAGAACTTCATAGTGTTTAAATTAAAAATATTTAAATTTATCGTATTTTCATAAAATTAGCAACTTTCACCCAGTGATAAAAATCATGGCTTATTTTGATGCTGAGAAATTAAAGTTTATATTGACATGTAAACAGTTTTTCTTACTTTTTATGGAAATGGAGAAATTTATATTTTTCTTCATTAAGACGCCTTTGCCCACGAAAAAATATTTTAAAAATATATGGTTAGATTCCGCATTGAAAGTACAAATAAACACATATTTTTTACTGGTGCACCGTTGATAAGAAAGTATTGAAAATATCAAATAAAGAAAATAAATAGTACGCGCGTGAACTAACCAGCTGACTGTGAGGCGGGAGCTAGCCGAGGCAAGTAAGGCCAGGAGACATAAACACGTGATGTTTCGTCTAGTAGCGCATAGCTGGAATAGCTTTATCACAAGTTTTCATAAACACAGGAGTAAAATGACGCCCAATGCTCGCTTATCTTCATCTCTCGGCCAGTTCGTGCGATACTGCGCCGTTCAAGTCTAGGCGTGTGAATATAATTGATTTAATACCCTCGAAACTTATTGCCGAGCCTCTAAGCAAACAATGCCGAATCCCTCTTAATAATGCAAGGTTTTTTCTCAATATTTTTTTACATTTTTACAAATGGGCAAAAATCCTAAAAGTAAGTAAAATCAGATTATCTGTCTCTCTGTGTACAATAAAAATAAGGATTACTTCTTAACATAACCTACCAAATGTCAGCTTCAAAATAAGCTCCCGTTCAATGCTCTGCAGTAAATGGTTCCAGAGTTCTGAACGCTGAAAGAGGCTTGTTTTTATAAAATACGCTAAATTTGTCGCTCAATAGTACGAAAACCGTTTGACTTATCGATAGTATATTTTTGAAAATGCACTCTCCTCAGCACCTTGTATAAATAGGGTAAAAATTAGAGTATTAATAAATGCGAGGTTTTTTACTGATCGATTTCATATGGAATAGCCCAACAGAAGAATATACATATTAAAACAATAAAAATATGGAAACAGAGTTAAAAAGCAGAAAAAGAAGGTGGAGAAAATTGGCTAAAGAAGAATTACAAATCAAAGTAAGAAGCACGTTAGCAGAAAGAGACAGAAAGAAAGCATATGAAAATAATCGGAATAAGAGAAGCTGAAGAGAGTGAAGAAGAAGAAAACAGTATAAATGTGTTTATGTATTAACTTGGAGCAAATGTCATTTATGTTTTGTAATATCTGCAATTAGAAATGTCGACAGTTAAATAAATGTTCTTCAAATTGATACATGATACCCAGCCAATGGCAACGTATCTCAAATTCTCACTAGGCATATTATCAGCAAAGGGATGTGCTTCGAACCTCGGTGGAATCTATGAGATTTGTGACAAGGCAATTCCGAGTTGGACAAAACTTAATTCCCAATGTAATATTTCTCATTCAATCGTTATCCATTTATGCATATGTCATGTCTGTAGTAAGAGAGGAACTAAGGACCTCCACAGAGCAAGCTGTAGTGAGGACGGGCAATAGCAGTGTCGCGACGCACGGTTTGCGGACAACTGATCTGGGAGCAAGAAGTCTGGCGACTCATCCAGTTTCACTTTAATGTTTTCATGTCTCACTGAGCAGTAATGGAAATGGGGATTAAGACAAGAGATTCCTTAATTAAGGGCCGGGCCTAAAGGAAGTTGAAATTTGCGAAATCCCAAGTCACACAGCACGCACTTTTCGCACACATGGTCACGAGAAAGCACACACTTTTGATAAGAATAGATCGAGGAGAAAGGTTCTAGGTTATTCGCCAAAAACGATGTGAGTTGCGATTACTTGTATTTTGTTTTCGTGAACTTACAGAGGTGTGAAAATTATTAGAATAATCTTAATTTTAAAGGTTTTTTAATAGTTCCTTCACAAATATTAATTGAATTGATGAATATTGGTATATATTACTATACTGATGTAGGATATATGCCGGAAAGCATTGTTGTACATTGGTATTTTTCTTATTTTACAATTGTTATGGGAATTCAGAAATTATTATATTATGTTGGCGGAATTGGAAACATAAAAAATTATATGCACAAAACAGATGTATACGTTCATTTGAACCTTCACAACAATGTAAACGCAAAGAACAATTTGTTTAAAGCATTTCTTAATTAATTTTTTATGTTTCCAATTCCGCCAACATAATACAATAATTTCTGAATTCCCATAACAATTGTAAAATAAGAAAAATAACAATGTACAACAATGCTTTCCGGCGTTGTTAGTAGTAAATATATCCTACATCAGTATAGTAATATTATATACCAATATTCATCAATTCAATGAATATTTGTGAAGGAACTATTAAAAAACCTTTAAAATTAAGATTATTCTAATAATTTTCACACCTCTGTAGGTAGAGCTTAACTTCTCTTCCTCTTCCGGTGAAAGAATAACTCCACGCACCAGAACTCGATGCCTCTGTTGAGTGGAATGTTATGTGTGATGAATTAATCAGACCTGCAGAACTGTAGCTCCTCAGAGCGACTATCTTACTCCCCTCCTCACCCCACCCACCTTTTCTACCAGTGCGGTCATGGTCTTCTAGTTATGCTCGGCTGCATTAACATTTATTCTCGCGGCGGCAGGTATACAATACGCTATCAAGAATTAAAAATGAACAGATAATAAAATCCTTGGGAACTTACCTTTAGAAAGTAAGAGAAAAATGAATGAGGGAAATAAATACGTTAAAAGACAGGTAAAATACATTTTAAAATGTATGTGTGCATATAATGTAAGAAAGTCTACTTATGTATGTATCGTCCTATTACTAGTAAAGCCGATTAAGTTCACTTTTTGTGTAAAATAAGTTAAGTACAGTCCCTGACATGTCTTCCCGTGCTCTGTATTCTACTAAAATGAAGTAAGTCCGAAATGTTGCATGCATCCAACAAACCAATTACATTATTTGAAGAATTTATTTGATTTTTTGTGCATTAATGAAGTTTTAATTCCTGTTTTTTTTTACAAAAGTTGCATTACTGTTCTTAACTGGTTTTACTAGTAATAGGACGAAAAATAAATTGTACGTTGATAAGTAAGTGATAGATATATGACCGGATGTCAATGCCGTCATTCAACATTGTAACGCACTCCAGATAAATAAATAAATAAATAAATAAATAAATAAATAAATAAATAAGTAAATAAATAAATAAATAAATAAATAAACAAATAAATAAACAAATAAATAAATAATAAATAAATAAATAAACAAATAAATAAATAAATAAACAAACAAACAAATAAACAAACAAACAAATAAACAAACAAATAAACAAACAAATAAACAAACAAATAAATAAACCAATAAATAAATAAATAATAAATAAATAAATAAATAAACAAATAGAGAAACAAATAAATAAATAAATAATAAATAAATAAATAAATAAATAAACAAATAAACAAACAAATAAAAAACAAATGAACAAACAAATAAACAAACAAATGAACAAACAAATAAACAAACAAATGAACAAACAAATAAACAAACAAATAAACAAACAAATGAACAAACAAATGAACAAAGAAATAAACAAACAAATGAACAAACAAATAAACAAACAAATAAATAAAGAAACAAATGAACAAACAAATTAACAAACAAATAAAGAAACAAATGAACAAACAAATAAACAAACAAACAAACAAATAAACAAACAAATGAACAAACAAATAAACAAACAAATAAACAAAAAAATAAATAAATAATAAATAAATAATAAATAATAAATAAATAAATAAATAAATACGCGTACTGCAGTTTAAAGAGAACTGGAACATGGCAAAATCTAAACCCGTGAAGAATACTACTTCCAAACGAAATGGGAATATGATTATTTTGTTGTTGAAGAAGAGGAAAGAATTCCTTGTTTACTGTGTCCCATCCGATTTATTTCCACTCGTCATTTCAATATTAAACCACATTTCAACAAAGCCCATGTTAAGAAATTATGGAATGCACAAACTTTCGGGTAAGTTCATTATTACGAACTGTATATTGATTATTTATTTATATACTGTTAAATTAAAGACGTCACTCGTTGTGTTCATTTCGAATTGAAATTAATAGTGACTTTCAAGATTCATTACTTAAATGCTATAAATTTATGTTTCCGTAGGTGATGATAGGAAGAAAGTTTTCGAAAATCTAAAGCAGGACAGGTGCAAAGAAATGTCAAAGAAACTACCGACAGGAAATCTAGCGTAACTGTAAACCTTGAAACGAGATAACGCATTATAAATACAACGAATTTATTACAATCCTTTTTGAAAATTACATGCCGCCACTGATGGACCTTTGGACGGGCAGAGAATGTGAAATAACTCTACGCGGAAGTCGATCATTCCCAATAGAAGTGGAGTGAGGCCGACGTCATATTTCCCCTACTTACGAGTTCTGCAGGCCTGAACTAAATCATCTACACATAAATTAAATTGGCAATGACAGGGAGGTCAGAAATAAAAGAGAGGAAACAAATTGTGGATAAAAAAGGAGCGTCCCTTATGCCAGCATTATTTAGTGTGATAGCGTCATTATGAAGTCAGTAATGCAGTTGACATCAATATAACTCCCAAACAAGTTGAGCAATCAAGAGTGAGTGCCTACGAAATGTGCTAAGAATGGAATTTACTCTATGCACCTGGACTTCACCATTGAGAATAAAATGCCCTGTCTGTCCACGGTTTTCGAGATAATTATTCAAACATTCCGGTTTAATTTCATCTGAAGTAATATACACGGTGGGCGAAAAAAACCGGCACAAAATTAGAAATATTGTATTTTCGGAAATACATAACATTAATTTATAATGAATACACTGTTGGAAAGATTAGACTTTAAATATGAGCAGGACTTTTTATCATCTTTTTGAGGCTCAATTAAAATCTTATGGAAGTCAATTCATAATTTTGCGAAAAAAATATGGTTTTTGGAGACAATTTATTACTTCAAAATGCAGAAACTGAATGTTGGTAAAATTAATAATGGAACGGTGAATATTAAAACGATCTACGAGTATTGTCGAAGTTCTACATGAAAGTGTGCCCCTTTGAACAACTGAAATGTGTAAAAATGATTTTCATACATTCTGTATATGAATCAACTGCTACTACTACTGTCGGCGACTCAGGAGAAGACGAGAGCGGACTGAGGAGGAAGGGATTTTAACAGATAACGCAAGACAACACGTCCAATATTTGTACTGCAGTAAGTGGAAACATTAGGTCTCCTTCTGTTCAACTTAGCTTTAATTTCCATACGCATTGTTACTCATGTTTCCTGCACAGTAATAACCTGGCTACTGGGATGCTTATCTGAGCGATGTTTGTAATAATCAACAGCGATAGTCAAGAAGGTCACATTCTTTCCACTCGTCTTCTCCTGAGTAACGGACAGTACTACTGTTGAAGACTCTATCTTGGAACCTGACAGGGATGCGACGCGACCCTACAGTTCGCGATATTGACCCCTATTAGTAATGCTAGCCTGCTACCAGCTGTCTAAAAGTTGTGTTCTGTTCCTACCTCTCATCAGCGGAAGCTGTTGAGCAAGTCATGCCAGCATCACATTCAGGTGCGGTGTCACTGTTCTCACTACCCCTACTGCCATCACCGTCATCAGTGTTACTAATGTTATCACCAGGGGCGGCTTTCGAAGGGGGGCTGCGGAGCTGCAGCACCCCCAGACATTTGTGGCTCTTGTCTCGTTTTATGTTGTGAAATACAGTCTCTATTTAGCGGTTCGAATTTTTTTTTTTAATTTCGCTCTCATTGAAATGCACGCAATTACTTCCTCCCCTGGTGCTGCCAGAGCGAACCGAGCCCCTACAGCCAAGGCTGCGCAGAAGTTCAGAGTAGGGACAAATTGAAGCTTGCGTCCGCCGCCATGCTTTGGGAGAAGCGCCGGCTAGCAGACGGCTGCACTATACAATGCTGAGTGTTTAATATACACCGTGTTCCGCTTATAAGTATAACAAAAGAAATAGCTATAACTTCTGAATTAATACAAGTATATAGTTGAAACCAACTGCTACAAAGAATGAAAACTGGGAATTTTTGTTACCTTATGTTCCATAAACCTCAACATGGCTTCCATTGGTGGCACGGGAAATATCCAACCGGTATTCAACCTCGACCCAAGTGTTATGAAGCATCTGTGGTGTAACATTGTTGACAGCAGCATATTTTCTTTCTTGTAAGTCTGCCAAATCACGTACTGGCGTCCTGTAGACCTGGTCCTTAACAAACCCCCACAGGAAAAAATCAGGTGGTGTTAGATCTGGTGATCTGGCAGGCCATGTGATGTACGGTGATCCTCTTCCGATCCATCTTGCAGGGAATTGTTCGTCTAAGAATGTGCGAACCATGTTGGCAAAGTGTGGTGGAGCCCCATCTTGCTGGAAAATTGCTCCATCTGGGAGTTGTGGCACAGCATACAGTTGCAACATATCCAGGTACGTGTTTGCAGTGACTGTCTTTTCAGCAAAGAAATAGGGACCAATGATTCTGTCACGCACGATCCCACACCAAACATTCCATTTAGGGGAATCCCGTTGGTGTTCAATTACGACACTTGGATTTTCCGACCCCCAGATGCGACAATTGTGTCGGTTTACTTTTCCACTGACGTGGAAGGTTGCCTCATCTGAGAAACAGACTCGAGTTAGAAATGTGCAAGATGGGGCTCCACCACACTTTGCCAACATGGTTCGCACATTCTTAGACGAACAATTCCCTGCAAGATGGATCGGAAGAGGATCACCGTACATCACATGGCCTGCCAGATCACCAGATCTAACACCACCTGATTTTTTCCTGTGGGGGTTTGTTAAGGACCAGGTCTACAGGACGCCAGTACGTGATTTGGCAGACTTACAAGAAAGAATTTATGCTGCTGTCAACAATGTTACACCACAGATGCTTCATAACACTTGGGTCGAGGTTGAATACCGGTTGGATATTTCCCGTGCCACCAATGGAAGCCATGTTGAGGTTTATGGAACATAAGGTAACAAAAATTCCCAGTTTTCATTCTTTGTAGCAGTTGGTTTCAACTATATACTTGTATTAATTCAGAAGTTATAGCTATTTCATTTGTTATACTTATAAGCGGAACACGGTGTACATGTTTGGTGTCTCTTATAAATCAATTTGAATGGATACATGAAAAAAAAATCTTATTAACATTTAAAGCGACCACGTTAAAGACATAATCAAGCTTAGTTACCGTCAGTTTGACATGAAACGAAAGAAAACTGCAACAATTTGATACCGTAACTAAAGATGTTGTATAGTTATTTGACAACGTATAGAGCGAACAGAAATACAAAAGCATAAGTAGTAATAATTCAGATGAAAAGAAAATTATTAGTATTAACTATTATTGACAAAACACTGCCTGTGTGAGACGTTACATTAGGCCTACATTGTAAACACGTTTGCTTTGATGTGGACGAGAAATGAACAATTATTACTTATTCGCTTCCATATCACATAATATAGGCCTACACCTGTAAAATAGAAACACGTACCTAATGTTTTAGTTAGAAACATGAGTATGCCTATCGTGCAATACCTTATTATCACAGCTGTAGTATGAAATAAACGTCACATGCATAAATTATTCATATAATAGAACTCAGGCCTATTGTACAGAACATCTTGCCTACCGATTCATTATTATTATTATTATTATTATTGTTATTATTATTATTATTGTTATTATTATTATTATTATTATTGTTATTATCATTATTATTATTATTATTATTATTATTATTATTATTGACTCCGTTAAATATTGTCTTACAACATTTTTATGTAAAGTCGTGTTGTACTGGTAACCTCAAGCTGTGTGCTAACATCTGCACTTTATGTAGTACTTTCTTTTGTTTGGTTATTTAATGACGCTGTATCAACTACTAGATTATTTAGCATCGATGGTATTGATGATAGCGAGATGATATTTGGCGAGACGAGGCCAAGGATCCGCCATAGATTACCTGACATTCACCTTACGGTTGGGGATATAAGAAAAAACCCAACCAGGAAATCAGCGGGAATCGAACCCGCGACCGAGCCCACTGAGCTACGTCAGTAGATCTTTATGTACTTTTATGGTCAGTTTAACAAGTTTGAAATATGATTCTCGGGAGGGATCTGGGATCCATTTTCTAAAATATGTTCCTATACGTGTAGAAAGATTGTACAAGTGTTCTACTTCTAGAGCACATTGTTTTCACACGATGTAAGAGTGGGTGGTAATATGCCATTGAACTGTCAACATCTGTATAATCGCTGTTTCACGTAAGCGGCATATTTCTATAATCTCAGATGATGGTATGATAAGACTCCCATTATTCTTTCGTTAAAAAAATAAAATAGATTTTGTTTACTGTTGGTAG
The DNA here is from genome assembly GCF_040183065.1 of Periplaneta americana. NCBI lineage: Eukaryota > Metazoa > Arthropoda > Insecta > Blattodea > Blattidae > Periplaneta > Periplaneta americana. The sequence continues at coordinate 183,563,923 of NC_091124.1, forward strand.
GCTACATACCATAAATTGAATCTTTAGATTTATTACACCATATTTTTCTTAACGATTTAACAACTAAGCCAGCAATGAATACAATCACATTTTGACAATATTGTGTCATTGAGAATGATGTCTGGAAAATACCATTGGGTATATAGACATTTTTAGCGGACATCCCTCTCTTTGTAATACAATTTAAATAAATTATTTACGTATTTTCTAACGTATATAAAAAAACATAAGTAAAAATATTCCATGTATTCGGTCATAGGAAATAGAAATAAACTATTAAGTCTATTTATGAGCAATATAAGGCGTTTATATTTAAGACAATGCTTAGTTACAGTATTTAGATTTACTTCTGTTATTTTATAGGCCTATTATATGTTAGAAAATATGTAAATAAGTTTAGTTATATTACAGTGAAGGAGGAAATCCACTAAGAAAACGCCTATATACTCAATTGTATTTTCTAAACTCCGAATGCTTTATAGAAACAATCATTCCTGCTCCCCAAACATGGCGTCGCGCGAACCTGCGCGAGAGGTTTCAAATTTGTACACGACACCAGCGCCAATTGTGTGTCTAGATATATAACTACAATGTCTTTGGAGCGAACCGAGAGACAAGGACGGATTGGTGAAGCCACTTCCTCCCCTGGAGCTGCCAGTCTCGTCTCGGATGCTTTGCGCGTTAGTTTTACCCCTCCCCCTGCTATCCCCTTGCCATGATTCCAGAGTTTCCAGGAACTGCAAAATTTGCAGCAGTTTGTCAGTAGCGCGCAGTTTTAAATACATTTTCTGTAATGTTGTGAGTACAACAAGTGCAACAATGTTTAATTCTGTACAATATTTACAGCCTATTCAGTTCAGTACCTTAACAATTCAGGAGAAATGTGAAATTAAGTGTCCATTAGTTGAATCTCATAATGGAAAGAGCCGCTAAACAAAATAGCTTACAAAGCTCGCATATTTTTTGCTGATTTATCCTGTATCCCTGCTTTCTTCTCTCGATCTCCACTCAGTCTGTATTAAATTAATGTGTTTCAAAGACAATTCCATCAGCTGGGGCAACAAGATGGATTTAAAATAAGAACAGTAAATGTTGTTCATGAGAAGAAGGAGTCATTGCTAGAATGTTTTCAAACCATAATGGAATCTGAAACATCTAACATCACAATAAATGAGGCAAGCGCCCTGGTGCGTACTCTTGAAGATCCTGAATTCAATTTCTGGTTCAGTTTTTTTTCATTTATTGATATATCATAGAGATATAGTATACAACCAACTACAACATCGCCAGTCAGATATTTCTAAGGTTCAAATCTGCATATAAAAAATTAAATTATGGTTTATTTCACGACACTCGCAACAGCAGGGGTTAAATCAGCGTCGCCGGTGTGCCGGAATTTTGTCCCGTACGATTCTTTTAAATTACAGTAAATCTACTGACATGAACCTGTCTCATTTAAATGCCATCGACCTAGGCCGGGATCGAACCCGCAACCGACTATGCTACCAAGACCGACTCTGCATATCAAGCTTTGTTAATCCATACAGACAATATAGAACAGTGCACAGTTGAGCAGCGAGATCTGTGAAAATGAAAACCCTAAAAAGCGTTGTAAGGTCGAAGGGATTCAGACAAGGGTTGCGGCAGCCAAGGAAGAGTGTGACCTCATTATCACACAAGCTAACACCCGATTCCAGTACATAGATCATCTGATATTATCTTCTCTTTTGAGTCAAGAAAAATTTGAATGCTACAAAAGCTCATTTCCTGAAAATGACCTAAATGTATGTATGGAGCTTTTTCCAATGTTCGATAAAGATAAACTAAAAACGGAATTCACTGTGTTGTATCAAAGACAAGAATTCAGAAATATCAGTGACGCAGTCAAGCTCTTGCAGTTTTTTCTATCTGAGAACTTGCAGGCCTCATTTTCAGAAGTTGTGGAACTACTACGCATAGCTATCACCATACCAATGACAACTTACGAACCAGAACGTTGCTTTTCGTGTTTGAAGAGAGTAAGGTCCTATCTTAGAAATACATGAGAGAAGAGAGACTGACCGCATTAGCTATGTTTTCCATTGTAAAGACTATGTTAAACCACATAACGGATTTTAATAAGAAGATGATTCAAAAGTTTGCAACCTACAAGACAAGGCGCTTGGAACTAATCTTTAAATAAGGTAAGTTGTACGGTTTATTTTTGTATGCACCTCCCCTGAATTCAATACCCACGAGCCGCCACTGGTTATCACTATCACTGCCACTGTCGTAAGCCCCCTTAAATTTATAATAATTAGGCTTGTAATGTTGGGGACCGATAGGGTGCGTTACTGTGGCTTCAAGTTACTATCCTTTCAACAGTCAGTACTCTAGCATGCGTGAACAGTGTACCTGCTGTATAATAATGCCGAAGGTTGAAGGTTCTCAGGCGCATATTTTTGCAACGGAATTTGGTGAGAGTTTTGAAGTGAATGACGGGAATACTGTATGTAAATTATGCAATACAAATATACGGGGTCACAATATATCTTTGTAATGCTATGTAGCGTACGTTTACTTTTAGACCTATCCAGATTTGTTTATGTTCATCTTGTTACTCGTGTAATCGATCGCAGAACCAAGTCAATGCCCTCGTACTATCTCACGTCCCCGGCCTATGTACTATACTGCAGTTAACTTCTATAATCGGTCCCCAACATTACAAGCCTAATAATTTTATTAATCATATACTGTATGATTGGAGTCCATGTTTTTCACAATACCCTATTGTTTTTCTATATTTTCAATGTGTCAACAGAATTCTTCTCAGTTCGTGTGGGAACTTACACACTCATTTTGCCAACATTTTCGAAATATTATATTGATATTTCTCCTGTTCTCGTCTATATAAAAAAAATTGATTGTCCCTTGCTTCGGAATGCATTTATTTGCACCAGATATATCGATCTCAAGTCTGCGAAGGGTGAAATTGTTTTTTGAGAACGTCTTATAATATTGAACACGTGCAATGATAACACACAAGCCTCAGTACGTTATCTGTTGTTTTTGATTCCCCGCTTAGCTCTGCTTCCTCACCCCTCAAGTTCCAAGATTGGAGTCTTCCACACTACTACTGTCCATTACTCAGGAGAAGACGAGGGGAAAGAATGTGACCTTCTTGACTATCGCTGTTAATTGAATCGCTTCATGCAGAAAGGGCTTCAGTCACAAATTTTGAAAAAAAAAAAAGAAAAAAAAAAAACGAGATATCGACGCAAATCATATCTTTATGAATGGTTCCATCAGCCTGTGCAGAAAGGTATTCAGTCCAATGCTTGGAAAGACAGAAACTGAAGTGTCAGGATCAGAGTTCTATGCAGAAAGGAATACAAAGTACACACTGTTTTCCTTAGTTTTCTCAAAACCAGGTCTAATGGACTGAAGCCCTTTCTGCATGGGATTATTATGAACATCGCTCAGATAAGCATCCCAGTAGCCAGGTTATTACTGTGCAGGAAACATGAGTAACAATGCGTATGGAAATTAAAGCTGAGTTGAACAGAAGGAGACCTAATGTTTCCGCTTACTGCAGTACAAATATTGCACGTGATGTCGTACTTTATCTATTCACATCCCTTCCCCCTCAGTCCGCTCTCGTCTTCTCCTGGGTCACCGACAGTACGCTGCTGCTGCTACTACTACTACTACTACTACCATCACCACAGCTTAACTTCTTAATTTGAATGTAATATTTTCCTCCAGTTTTATGAAGAGCAGGGAGTCACTTTTGCTCCGCAGACACAGATGTGCTAGTTGGAGCACAACAGGCACAATTAATCATTCGGCAACGTCAGTAATATTGTTACCTTCTTATCTATAGACTACGTGCGTTCAGCTTACACGATTTTATGCAGATGATTGATGGCGATATCTTCCATGAAGTAAAGTTTTACTCAACTTTCAACGTGGACATTAGTTTATGTTATATATTACACAGCCTTCGCTGCGACACTACATGAAACTAAATAATCCCTAGACATAAATATTCTCCACAAAATTGTCAGTGGTTGTGCATTTCGTATTTAATGCCTTTTAATATCGTCGTCCTCCAGATCAAATTTTAAAATTCGTGAGGAGTCTCTGCTTCTTTTATGTTTATGCACTGTTCTCAAATAGAATGCTGGAATTCCACTCCAGAGTCCATTGCCTTGTAAGATATACAAAGACGGAGCTGGGAAAATATTTTTCTACTAATCCTGTCTTCCCTGTAAGTTGCATTTTGTCATATATCCATTACCACCACATGAATGGCTTCGGAAAACGATTATTGGTTATTTAACGATGCTGTATCGATTACTATTTTAAAAGCGTTCAAAGAATTTGTGATAGTGAGAATTTGTGAGATGGGGCCGACAGCCTTAGGGTAGCAGAGATAAAAGACATTCCAGAAGAAGATGATTATGATGATTTTAGACATATTGATTTTATTTTTCTCCTTAAGTGCCTCACCGCAACGATCGCATTGGCGATCCAACAGTTACAATACTCTGCAAGGAAAATTGATGACAGGCAGTTCCCTGTTGCTTTCCATAACTCATAACTAAAGAGGTGGATTCCAAAGTGTCCTAAGTCATTTTTTTAAGATTTTAACTTGTTTTATTCACCTTTCAATTGATCTTTTTCAAGCCCACATATACTGTAACTGTGTAAGTTTATTTAACAGACTCTCTTAAGCCTTGACTGAGATCCGTTTAAAATAGCAGGCAGTAGCAGCGTCGAATTTGTTTTTATCAGTTTTTGTCATTTTTGTCATAACTTGTCATTTTGACTTTGACCAGTTTGGAATCTACCCCTTCAATTATGATAACCCTGGCGAAATATGCTCAAGAATCAAATACCGGATGTTACCCAGCATTTACTCGAAAGGTTAAAGGAAAAACCCCAAAAACTGTAACCGGTTAATGTACTGTATCTCAACCAGAATTGGATCCCGGACCCACGAGACTCGCGATCAGGAATGCTCAACGCTATTCCAAGTGATGAGATGCATACCGCATTAATTGTTTCAGGGAGAAAAATGTTACACAAATCTGATAGCCTGGCGTTCGCGACCAGACTAGTCGTGTTTAAAAAACTTCTACAGTATATCGCGTTTATGGAGCTGTCTGGGCTTCTCCTGTTTGCGTGTGACTTCGAGTATGAAAACTAAATCGGATTATGTAATTAGCTAATTACGTGAGAGAAATTCGAGGTGAAAAATGTTTAAAGCTGTATAACATGTTCATAAAGCGCATATGCACCGTAGCGGGTACTGCAGAGTATTTAAAAATCACAAAGAGCTTAATAGTATCAGGAAATTCATTACCATGAAGGATCATAGGTTTCCTTTCTGCAACACGTGAAAGAAACCCTTAATTGTACTTGCAGCCATTAAGCCGCAAAGTACAGGACGTCAAATGTAAAATCAATTTAGGTCCATTAACCAAATTTCATAATCCCTATGTTTCAAGGCAACATGTAAGCTCCATCATTAAGATCATATCAACTCCAATACCTCACAGCTCTGTCTTGTCTATTCAGGTTGAGTGCTGAAGAAACTGCACAAATACACACGCTTGTCACCTCAGAGCAGACATTTTCAACCGGTCTGCCGCGAGAAAATGAAAATAGTAAAGATTGTAGCATAAATTAAAAGAATTAAAGGTGTAGAATATCGTACCCTCTTTTAAAAATATCGTATTTTACTTGTCTTTATGAAAAAAAAAAAATATTGTACATAAATTCTTCGATAAATCATGTAATATTACACTTTTTTATTTTAGTAGGTTATTTTACGACGCTTTATCAACATCTAAGTCCACACCTGTGGAGTAACGGTCAGCGCGTCCGTCTGCGAAACCAGGTGGCCCGGGTTCGAATCCCGGTCGGGGCAAGTTACCTGGTTGAGGTTTTTTCCGGGGTTTTCCCTCAACCCAATACGAGCAAATGCTGGGTAACTTTCGGTGCTGGACCCCGGACTCATTTCACCGGCATTATCACCTTCATATCATTCAGACGCTAAATAACCTAGATGTTGATACAGCGTCGTAAAATAACCCAATTAAAAAAAAATCAACATCTAAGGTTATTTAGCGTCTGAATGAGATGAAGGTGATAACGCTGGTGAAATCAGTCCGGGGTCCAGCACCGAAAGTTACCCAGCATTTGCTCATATTGGGTTGAGGGAAAACCCCGAAAAAAACCTCAACCAGGTAACTTGTCCCGACCGGGAATCGAACCCGGGCCACCTGGTTTCGCGGCTAGACGCGCTAACCGTTATTCCATAGGTGTAGACAATATTACATTTTTTTTTTCATATTTCCTAAATAACAAATTAAAAAAAAACATGCAGAACACCATAATTATTATACTAATACTGCATTGCAATAATTTTCTGTAATTAAATTTTACATTTATATCATAAACTTCAAATAAAAATATAAAAAAGTGTGTTAGTTATATTTGTGAATAATATGTATTTTCTTTCGGTGCTGCTCAACTTCTTTTTCCTCTATGCGTTAGAGACCGGCAAATCACACAAGACTCACGCTGCAAAGCAAGTTAACTTTTAGCCTGAACCCATTGAGCCCGGGTTTTATAGGTTGAGTCCAGGCGGGACCCAAGAAAGCCTGCCTGTTTGCTCGTATTATAAGGTAGAGTGACTTGCATTCACGGAAGCCAGTCTGCGCTGGTTAAGATGAAACAGACCAGTTTGAAACCTAAGTTCGTTGGCTATTTAGTCACTTCAAAAAATCTTTATCTTATGGTCCAACACGGCAGATATTTATTGATTAAAGAAACACAGTTTTACGATTTATTGCGCTACAGAATTCATAAAATAATAGGACAATATTATACATTTCATATTCCTGCAAAGTGCATCTGACTCAACAAAATAGTAACATTTCGTAACTTGTGACTTGTTGAGAAGGAAGGGAAGGGAAGGGAAGGGAAGGGAAGGGAAGGGAAAGGGAAGGGAATGGAAGGGAAGGGAAGGGAAGGGAAGGGAAGGGAAGGGAAGGGAAGGGAAGGGAAGGGAAGGGGAAGGGGAGAAGAGAAGAGAAGAGAAGAGAAGAGAAGAGAAGAGAAGAGAAGAGAAGAGAAGAGAAGAGAAGAGAAGAGAAGAGAAGAGAAGAGAGGGGAGGAGAGGGGCGGGAAGGAGGGGAGGGGAGGGGAGAAGAGAAGAGAAGAGAAGAGAAGAGAAGAGAAGAGAAGAGAAGAGAAGAGAAGAGAAGAGAAGAGGAGAGAGGAGGGACGAGAGAGAGAGGAGAGACGAGAGAGAAATGTGTTGAAAAGGTATTGGTAACAATTATTATGAATATCAACAACTATTATAGAAAAATATTTCATTTTAACTTTTTCCTTACCAACAATTAAAAGCCTCCCTCATGAATATCTGTAAAATGTATAAAAGTTTTTCGTTCTTCACAATATTGATTTGCTATTTAAATTCTGAGGGACAGATTTGTTTTCATTATGAAGCTGAAAGTTTGAATGGTTTGCATTAAATTTATATTACTACGATGAGAAGGAAAGTGCAAGTAATTTATAATAACTGTTGCATTTAATGGATATTATATGAGTAGAAATAGTTTTCTTTGTCTTTATTAACGGTACGTTTCAGAAGACAACAAATTAAATTTTCAGTAGTTTATCTATATCTATAGGCTTCTTGTCAGGTTTGAATGACTTGGTTCATATTTATCATGTATCTGAAAGCAGTAGTCTGCTGCAGGTCGGCGGAACCCAACAGTCCTTTCGGGTCACTCTTAGGACTGTTTGGAGTCACGTAGATAGATAGATAAGTGCATTTATGATGCATAATAAATTATACAAACTCATTGTACACAAAATCCTTCGCACGAGCTCGTACGGCCATTCGTGCTGTAGCTATGCACAGTTTGAGTCTTCAAAACGAAATAATACCTACTAATAATAAAATAGTTGAAACAATAGTTATTATGATTACTACCGTTATCATTGATTACCACTATTATAGACTAATCTAACTTTATACCAAATTTCACAAAAATAATACAAATAAAATAAAAGGGAGATATGAAAAACAGACACGCACAGTATTACACACACACACACACACACACACACACACACGCACACACACACACACACACACACACATATAATATATATAATATATATATATATACAGTTATAAACAATTCAATTTCTTGTTGAAGCTGCACCAAATAATCCAAATAATAAATATAAAGGTAATGCAGTATATAAATAAAAATATACACACGCAATAAAATACAAAAGACACAGTAAATACAAAAAAAGAACATTATCCCCTAATTATATCATTCGCTCAATGTTAATATTACTCATTGCAACACTAATTTATAAATCTTTCCACTTATCCATCGGCTCCCTCCCCCTCGGCCAATTGCCCCTCAACTGACGAACCTTAGCCATTAAATTTTCCCACACTGTCATAGGATTTAACGTTATTTAATACAGCGTATGTCGCCAAGTGCCCCTGCTAGATGTGATGAAGGACTCTGGCAGGAATCGTTTCCTCAGAGCTTCTGTGGCTTCACACTCCGACAAAATGTGGTGTGATGTCTCGCCTCTACCGCAAAGAGGACATATTCTCGCCCCCTCTTCGTTGACGATTTTAAGTGCCCTCCAGGCTCCTAGACGAAACCAGATTAAACCCAGTCTACCTTCTCTGGTCCCTCCATAGAGATATAATTCGGTCCCCCAATTTGTTTTGATCATCGATTGGATCTCCAGAGCAACCTTATCCCTACATTCCCCTTCTGTTATTTGCCTGTCTATATCCTTCAGGCGTTTCTTGACTTTCCGCCAGACATTTCGCTTGTTCCTGCAATCTTCCCCGATTATGAATCCCATGCCTATTTCCTCCAACCCTCTGCGTAATCTACCTACCCAGGTTACTTGGTCTCTCCTCTAGAGCAACCACACTGCCTGCCTGCTTGAGAGGGAAGGTTGCAGGCGGGTGAACGATACGAAGCGTAAGCCCGCTCACGGACGTAAACAGTCATGGGCAAGCCTGATCGACAGTTTGCCGGCTCTACTATGCGTCCTTTTACCATTCGTCACATTGTTATTTCTCCCTATAAAATTGAAAATAATTTTATACATTAATTCATATATAGAGTGTAACAAAAGTTTCTATAATAGTATGTTAAAATTATTCTCTTTTATAGTTTCCATTTTCTCAGGAACCACGACCAAATTTTTATGGTGTAGGAGTTGGTACTACTTGATTGTAGTGTGATGCAATCCTTTATTAATAATTTTCAAGTATTTGAAAAAAAAAATTCACTGTACCAGAAACTTTTGTTATACTCTGTACTTTTATCTAATTTATTTCTATTTTATAGTCCACATTCCCTCCTAAAACCCTAACTATTCCCCCTTAGTTGAAAACCATTGGTTTAGAATAGGCCTACATGAATACGCCGCCGGGTTTTAAATCAAATCCTTAGTGTGCCATATGTTCAAAAAGGTTGAAAAACGCTGCCTTCGAGTAACATTCCAAAATCACAAGGTCTAGAACCCTCTTGGAAATTCGTATACGGGTAGGCGCTTTAAAGATTAAATGCAAAATACAGTACACGGTGCATAGATATTACAGCTTTCAAGGAAGCTACAAGATCTGGATTCATAATTGATCCCACAGTGCGCTTCGAAACGAATGAGGAACAGCCAGCAGAAGTGGATAATGAAAAAAAGAATATCTACTATCCTACCGTTCCATATTACGTCCAAAAATACCACGTAGAAGAGCTTGAAGTATTCGAACTTCTAGTTGGAGCAAGAGGTACCGCTACTCTCTTAATGAAAGACGTGTTTAAGAGGCTTGGAATACCTACATCTATTATTCCGGTTGTAACTTTAGCTGCATTGAAAGGATCAATTGCTCTCCTGAAGCATCACCTATATTCGAAATGAAACCAAGTTCATTAGCATTCTTTACTTTTTTTGTAACACTTGCCTTCCTAAAACTAGGTATATTTCCACTAATCTCAAAATGTATTTGCAGCTATGTGCTTGTAGGAGTTTCATTGTCAAAACAAAATTAATGGTTCAATGAACTTGTAAACATTTATATGGTTAAGTACTCTTTGTCCCTTGTGGCAGCTCACGAATAGTGAGAAGATTTATAATTTTTTTTTTATTTTTTATTTTAGTACGTTATTTTACGACGCTTTATCAACAGCTTAGGTTATTTAGCGTCTGAATGAGATGAAGGTGATAATGCCGGTGAAATGAGTCCGGGGTCCAACACCGAAAGTTACCCAGCATTTGCTCATATTGGGTTGAGGGAAAACCCCGGAAAAAACCTCAACCAGGTAACTTGTCCCGACCGGGAATCGAACCCGGGTCACCTGGTTTCGCGGCTAGACGCGCTAACCGTTACTCCACAGGTGTGGACATTTATAAATTAAGATACTACATAATTCTTTAATCCTGTGTTTTGTCTATACGGGTGCTTGACACTTAAGATTATCTATGATAATTAACTTTTTCTCAACAAACTGAATACTACTGGCGGAGAAACTGTGGAATTGCTACAAGTATTCAAACAATAAGAGTACAGTTCACAGAAGATTGGGTATAGTTACACCAATCTTCTGCTTCTACTGTAGTGTAAAATTTGAGGCGTCGCAACCAGGCTCACATAAAGCACTTTGCTATCGGAAACGGATATTACTGGATTAAATTTTTTTTTTTTTTTTTTTTTTTCAGATCTGGCAGGAGAGAAGAGATTTATCTGTCACACAGGGACTTGTCTCGTGATAATATAATGTTGCATTTCTCTATTTCGATCACACGACAGTAATTTCTACTCTTTATATGAATACTTTACTAAATAATGTTGGTTGGTAATCCTCACCAAAGGCCAGAACTCTAAAAGGCTAATGATGATTATTATCTTCATTATTATGTACATTTTAATACTCCTATTGAAAGCTATTTGCCTGATAATTAAACGCGACATTTTAATTGCCAATTTACATGGACGTAATTAGTAATCTAAATATGAAACTTGGATTATAACTTGTTATTGTTACTTAATTCAAGCTTTTGGACTTAATTTGCGGCTTATTATGCTCTTTCTCTATTTCGAACTCTACGCAATTTACCTTCATTTCGTTGTTAGGAATACTGACAACTGGATACATCGTATTTAATTTACGTCTCGTCTATTACACAGTAGGTAAAAAGCAAGTACTGGCCGAATATGTAGGCTATATTATAGAGAAACCACAACGCGGCGATGTAATGTAGGTAATACGAGAAAACAGAATTTATTAATGTAAAATATTTCTAAATAGGCCCACAAGCAGTTGAAATATAATTCACTCACACAAACTAAGAAAAGAGATATTGAAACTTCCTGCTTTATTGTTCCAATGATTTATCGCGCCTGGTTAAGTGGAGAGGATGGTATTTTTTGGTGAAAAACGAGTAAATTAAAAAAAAAATTCTTTAACATACGCTGTGATATTTATGGAATGCATAGCATAACATTTTCTGGGTATTTGTGCCCTTATCGGAATTTGAGTCGCCATTTTTAAACTTCCTGCGCTATGGATTTTTAAATCACTCGCCCGCTTTTATTGTTGTTTCCGGTAAATTAAATTTTCAAAAATCTTTTTTTCTTGCAAATACCCTTTGATATGTGTGAAATGCATTGCATAACATTTTGTGGGTATTTTTGCCCTTATCGGAAGTTGAGACGTCAATTTTAAACTTCCTGCGCTATGGATTTTTAAATCATACGCCCGCTTTTATCGGTTTCCTGTAGGCAACTTCATTTTTTTTTATACATTGCCAGACAAAAATGGATATAATTTCTGAACTATTAAAGATACATGCATGCAATTTAGAACAAACATTCTTTAGACAATTAGGAAACTTTTCTCTGTAACAGAAGTTTGTTAATTGATTTCATTTTAAAAATATGTCCGTTTGTTTGCAAGAAAGGAAATCGGAAAATTGTTATTAAATTTTAATTGTTTATTTTACAAACGTAGGGACTAATATCAAAATTCTGTTACAGACATTGCAAAAAACTGTTTGAATCTATCTTTAAAAACGGTTTAGATATATCGGTTTAAGTACAATCCTGCATTGGGTATATTTTTTTTCAAATTTGGGCCCCCCAAATATTTTTTTTTCAAAATATTTTTATTTGGTTGTGTTGCCTCTACATACAAAAAATTAATATTTTACACCAAATAGGAAAAAAAGTTTTAAAAAATACCATCCTCTCCGCTTAAAAAAGAAATGGAGACCGTGATTATCGGATACTATCTTTCAAATTCTTTCAGGGTGGTTGGATTATTTTTATACACTTTGTATTTCAGACTCTCCCAAAGATAAAAATCATAAGAGGTTAGGTGCGGGGATCGAAGGAGCCACACGGTCCTACCGAAAATTCCATCCTCGAATACTGTATGAAGTTCGTCCATAGAATAGTCGGCTGTATATGTTGTAAAATTATTTAGGGAGGGAACATGTTTTTGTCTTTTTCCAACACGGTCCAGCGACAGACATACACTGCACCATTCTATAGATGAACTTCGTACAAAATTCGAGGATAGTATTATCAGTGGGAAAAAGTGACCTTACCGATACTCCAGCCTAAACCCTTGGGACGTCTGTCTCTGGAAAACTGAAAAAGACAAAGTGTATAACAATAATTAACCTATTTTGGTAAAACTGAAAAATAACATCCGGGAAATGATCGTCTCAAATTTTTCAACATGTTCGGCAACCTGTAAAGCATCATATCTTAAACAGGCGTAACAGATCAAACTGTAAGAAGAAGGTAGACTGTTAAAGCATCTCCTTTCCTAATTTGGTTGAATAAATTATATTTTAACTGCTTATATTCCGTAGTATTTTATATTAATAGTTTGTGGTGTGTGGAATTAAAGGCATTGTCTGCCTGGACATATAGAAAACTCTGTCTAACAGGAGTCTGCGACAGGATCGGCCGAGATCCAGTTAGCCGCGCTGCAGTTTCTGTACAATCAGACATTGGGGAAAAAATAGAAATCATTGAAACTGAGCCTCATCTTGACTTATTCTTGGTCTTGAGAAATAACTCGGTGTTGACTAAGGCTTCAGTTAGACTACTGATTTCAAAAATTGTTTGAAATAGCTACCTAATGAACAATTCCTCCTGTCACAACGGTTCGCTACCAATTAGTATGTAAGATCACTATTTTTTATTCTTTATTAATTTTAAAGACATCAAATATCAGTGATGTCAAGTGATACCCACAGGAGCAAGCGCGCGCTTTAGAGCCCAGGAGTACCTGAGCGCTTTACAGCGGAAAGGAAAGAGACAGACGAAAGAGGTGGTATATGCCGCTTGGTCGAGCTATATTCAGGGTTGGCCAGCACTGATTCAATAGATAAAGGGAAGAGAACTTATTAAAACTGTATACATGTTAATTTTTTAGATTTGTCAGAGAAGTATAAGTGCATTATAAGAATGTAAATTTTAATTTTAATGTTCATTTTTCACTAGTTTGGATTTTTATTCAAAAGGAATATTTTCTCAACATTTTTACAGAAAAGTGAAATTTTCAGATATGTTTGTTTAGTAGCCTTACAGGTACTAAAACAATGCTTCTGTAAATCTAATATATCGTAAATACGTATTACTGAAGATAGTGTATTAAAATGTTTTGAAAATATTAGCTTGGAAAATGTTTATAAGGAAATGAATTAACAAAGCAAATACTGTTACATCACAAACAAAAGATATGTGTCTATGTGTTGGTAAAACGTCAGCTCTATAGCTTCAGCAGATTTCGAGAAAATTTAATATTCTGATAACAGAAAGTTGCGCACCAATATCACCTAAAAGCATAATGCGATAAGAGTTTTATTATGTAATATTAGTTACAGTTAAAACATACGAGTATACCTAGAAAACTTTGCTTTGTACTATAATATTGTTTTGAACACTTTTATAAGGCTAAAGATGCCATCAATATCAATTTCAACTTATCATGTCATATTCAGTGTCTTTCTTTGGGATAACACTTTCTTTGTGAATGATGTGTTTAATTCACTTAGTACAGTATAGTTGTAGTTAAGGAATTTGTGTGAATATTCCTTCTTTACTCTTTATTATGTTATTAACGTTTAAAACACAACTGCAATATTAGGCTAAGAAATAGGTGTTAGTACTTTTGTTTTACAGACAATATAGAAAATAACAAACAGAAAGAAGCCATATAAAAATAACGACATAAAATTTCACGTTCCGTTTGAAGTTTGTGCACCACTGTTTTCTTAATCCAACAGGCTGCTTATTCCTCCTAGCATACCTAGCGCTTAATGTCCGCGCACGACGTCAAGGTCAGAAAAATGCGCTTGCTTTGACATCACTGGCGTACATGCACAGAGTACCTGGAAGTGAGTATGTGCGAGCCTAAATCAACAGATAAATCTCCTCGTGTCTGGACCAAAAGTATTAAGCCCTTCCGCCAGGAAGTAAGTATCCTGAGTTCAACGGCTGCTTAAATTTCCCCAATCGCAACGCTCTCCAAATTAAGCGGGATAAATAGTAAACATAGAAACTAACGATACTGCGAGCCTGTGGTCGAGAGTTCATCATTATTTCGTTTTAAGCAGTTCTCTGTAGCGAAATGTCGGCAAACAATGAAAGTCAGATATTAGAAACTATTCTCACGTATTCCATTTAGAATTATTAGAAATGTATAAACCATGGAACTTTAGGGTGGGGACATGCATGTATTTCTAATCTCACTCCACTAATACTTATTCAGGAAAGAATTATTAAAATATGCCTTAATAAACCAATTGATTACTCATCCGAGCTTTTGTTTACTGATTTTAATGTTTTGAAAATTAAACAGATTTATTATATTGCCTTATTAATCTTCGTACATAAAAATCGTATTAAATTCAAATTGTATCATCATAAATATGGAACTAAAAGATCCGATTTTATACGACTAGAGGAACCAAAGTGTTTCACAAGCACAGCTCTGAGCCAAGGTACCTACTTTGGTCCAAGGTTATACAATAAAATAATTGATAAATACCCAAATTTGGAAAATTGTATTATCAGAAATTTAAAAAATAGCGTTAGGAATTTAATTTTTAAAGAATATATATTGATTTAATATGTATATGTATTTGTAGGACTTAAATTGTTAAAATTGAAATTGTATTTTTAAATTTAATTTATTCCTGTAATTTTTTTTCTTTACCCAGTTTGTGTGAAATAATTATCTTTGTGTTTATCTTTGTGTTTAGATATCTCCCTCAGCACGAGTTTTTTACTCCTTCAGGGAAGAACTAAGATTGTATTTTTGTCCATGTTATTTTACTAACAATAAACAATAAACCATGTGCTTTCATACATCCTCAAAAACTTATACCAGGCATTGCATTCGAATCATAGATCGTTCAGCTGAGTTGTTTGGGGTGTTTTTCCCTTTCCAACAACCAGTTCCTATTCCATTTTGATCTCCATTTGCTCTTCTTATTGCAGTAGAGGCCAAAAGGAAGTTCAATTAGCACATCTGCCATGTTGTTAGTTTATACGTTATACTTGATACGAGTAAAAGCAAAATTACAGAACTGTTATAATGGGGATCATCAGTGAGGTTTTAGGCGTAATAGATCGAATATTGAACAGATTTTTTGTATTCGACAGATATTGGAGAAAAAATAGGCATATACATCAGTTATTCATAGACTTAAAATGACATAAGACTCGGTTGGGAGAGAAGATTTGTACAATATTCTTATTGAATTTGGTATACCCAAGAAGCTAGATTAATTACATGTGCCTCAGTAATACAGAAGAGTCGTACAGGCCAGTTTTGTTTGACGCTTTTCCAATTCGCTGCAGGTTAAAGCAAGGAGATGCACTATTATCTTTAATTTTCAACTTTGTTCTAGAATATGCTATTAAGAAAGTCCAGGAAAACAGAGAGAATTTGGAACTCAACGGGTTTTATATCAGCTGCTTGTTTATGTGGATGTTAGGAGAAAATCCACCAACTATTATGGAAAACACGGGAATTTTACTTGAAGCAAGTAATGAGATAGGTTTGGAAGTAAATTACGACAAAACAAAGTATATAATTATGTGTCGTGACCAGAACATAGTACGAAATGGAAATATTAAAAAAATTGTAAATTTATCCTTTGACGAGGTGGAAAAATGCAAATATGCTGGAGAAACTGAAACAAATATAAAAAAAACACTCGAGAGAAAATTAAATGCAGGACCAATATGGGAAATGTCTATAATTATTCGGCCAGTCTGGTTTCAAAAAAGCTGAAGTTAAAATTTATAAAACATTCGTATTACCGGTTGTTCTACATGGTTGTGAGACGGACCCTAACTTTGAGAGAGGAATAGAGGTTAAGGGTGTTCGGGAATGAGGTTTTTAGGAAAATATCTGGAGCTAAGAGGGATGAAGTTACAGGAGAATGGAGAAAGTTACACAACACAGAAGTGCACGCATTGTATTCTTCACCTGACATAATTAGGAACATTAAATCCAGACGTTTGAGATGAGCAGGGCATGTAGCACATATGAGTGAATCCATAAATGCATATAGAGTGTTAGTTGGGAGGCGGGAGGAAAAAAGATCTTTGGGGAGGCCGAGACATAGATGGGAGGATAATATTAAAATGGATTTGAGGGATGTGGGATATGATGGTAGGGACTAAATTAATCTTACTCAGGATAGAGACCGATGGCGGGCTTATGTGAAGGCGGCAATGAACCTCCGGATTCCCTAAATATAATTTGTAAGTATGAAACATAATTATGTAATTTAAGAATGTCGCTAGGGAATGGCAAAGAAACGAACGCACAACCATGAAGGAATAGCAGACCTATTCCTCGAGTGATCGCATTTCTCTACGGAAAATAATTGATTACAACGACCTCTTATAACTCCTTGTGAACTATAACTCCTGAAGTTAAGTCTAAGTAGGTGTGGGCATGTGGCGATTTGACTAACGACTAAAATGTATGAATATATGCGTGCATGTACGACGAGTGAACTACATTGTGCAATTTTATATCTAAAACGGTCGAAATTCGCATGGTGAAAAATTTTATGAATTGTGCGATCGATATCACATTCACTTTCCCTTACTATATTCATGTCACATTTCGCCACTACCTCCATAGCGCTGGTCCTGGATAAGGAAACTCGGGGGAATATGGGCGCCTTAGTACTATTTCGGGTGTAATATCTCTCGGTTTTTTCTAATAATTAATTTCACAGCTGGGATATGTTTTTTTTATTTTTTTTTTATTTTATTGGGTTATTTTACGACGCTGTATCAACATCTAGATTATTTAGCGTCTAAATGATATGAAGGTGATAATGCCGGTGAAATGAGTCCGGGGTCCAGCACCGAAAGTTACCCAGCATTTGCTCGTATTGGGTTGAGGGAAAAAACCTCAACCAGGTAACTTACCCCGACCGGCATTTGAACCCGGGCCACCGTTACTCCACAGGTGTGTTTCTTAACAATTTAGCTATATTATATAAGAATCCTGACTGCTTACTCCTAAACGTATACAAGTAAAACTGGAAAATGCAAGTTAATGTGCTTTGCCCATACCCTGAGTGTGGGGGTAAAATGAGCATTAATACGTGAATCAGTCAACTGAAAGAAGTGAAAAAAAAAACACTTAAAATACTTGAAAATATAACTATATTAACTATATTATATATTGTATATACAATTTAGGATGATTATTGCGTAACGTCTTTGGCAGGTGACGTGACTCTTTGGCGATGAATGACGTTTGGAAATTCTAAAACATTTGAATCAGTGAAAGGAATTGTATGAATTGTAAGTTTGTCACCTGCCAATGTAAGTATAATCAGGAATGACACTCATGTGCAGTGGAAAAGAGCCTGAAGCTCGGAAGTCATTTACAGCCAGACATACTCTGACATATCTGTTCCATGCTTCTTTGACAATGGAAGCAACCTCGACCTTCGTAAAAGTTCTCCTATGTTGCCTGAAGAAAGCTGTAGCACAACTGTTGTAAGCTTTCTTCAGAGGACCAAACAGACCCTTATCTACTGATTGAAGCCAGGCTGTGGTGTGTGGAGGAATACAAAATATGCATAATCCGTTTTCTACTGCAAAATTAAGAGTGTCAGGATTACAACTATGTGAATCACGTACATCTACTATCAAAATAGCAGGTGCATACTTACTGATGTTGAAATAAACAACGAAATTCTTGATTATTGAGAAAAATATACGCGGTGTGATCATTAAATTCCGAGATTGTGTCTGCTGTGGGCGAAGGGATCACGTGATTGACACGCGTGCGCAGCAGTGACACTAGACACCTTGAAGAGACACGACGTAAAGTTTCGAAGCGCTATCTTCATTGAGACCTGTGTTACACAAGGTTTTGTTAGCAATTGCATCCGCGCATTTGCGAAATCACGATGGACTCGAAACTGGAGCAGAGAGCCAACGTCAAATTCTTTGGGAAATCGGCAACCGTAATCCATGGAATTTTGAAGCAAATCTACGGGAATGAAGCAGTGTGTCAGACGAGATGTTTTGAGTGGCATTCGCGTTTCAGATATGGCAGTACATCACTGAAGAACGACGAGAGGCCAGGTCGACCACACACGTGCAACACTGCTGAAATTGTCGAAAAAATTCGACAAATTTTGCATAATGATCCTCACGTCCATTTTGAATATGTACGACCACAACTCTGGACAAAGAACAAACGGATGCTCCATGACGACACTGCGCCAGCTCACAGAGCTCTCGCAACACTCCAGTTTTGAACCTGTAATAAGATGGTCGTCGTTCCTCACCCTCGTATTCACCAGATTTGGCCACCTGCCAGATTTGGTCACAGGGTAATGGTTTCTCCCATTTCTTTAGGGTAAATGCAATGCACCAATTTGTGTTCTTTGGGTGCAATGACATCTTTTGCTCTTGTAATCATTTGCAGGCCATTTTCATCAAGACTGAAGAGTCATTTTTATGAAGTGTAATGCTTGCCCATATTCCCCCGAACATTAGTGCCCATAATATTACCCTGACATGTAGGGTTTACTTTAAACAGTTGGCACTACCGTAAGCTATTCACAGAACAACGTCTGACGCAATAGAACGACAGTTCAAGATGTGTATTCTGTATGTATACTATTAGATTTAAAGTATTTTCTAAAGTTCATGTGTAATCTATTGCACATAACATATCTAAAATAAGTATCGTGAAATTTTAGTATACTTGGAAGTCAATACTCATGTTTTAGATGGCTGTTTTAACAACAATACGAGACAATACTGCATAGCGCTCTTCCCACAGCAACAATTACGATACTCTCACTTTATACTAACCGTTATTACCGAAGAAACATAATTCGTTGCAAGAGTTTCGACATGAAAACGTAATATTGCCCATATTACCCACATGCCCATATTCCCCCGAATTCCCCTATCCTGTATTTTGAAATGATCGTTACATAAATATTATTTTATTTATTTATTTATTTATTTATTTATTTATTTATTTATTTATTTATTTATTTATTTATTTATCCCGCATCCTGCCTAGGACTCTCGTTACGGAATGCGCGCTGGTTCGAGTCCTCATGAGGCAAGAATTTTTATCATGAAATTTCGGCCAGTGTATGGGACCGGTGCCCACCCAGAATCGTGATGCACTTGGGGAGCTACGATAGGTAGCGAAATCCGGTTACGCAAACCAGCTATAACGGCTGGGGGGGGGCTCATCGTGCTAACCACACGATACCTCCATTCTGGTTGGATGATCATCCACCTCTGTTTCGACATGCGGTCGTGAGGCCAGCAGCCGGTTGGTCGGTCTTGGCCCTTCGTGGGCTGTAGCGCCACGGATTATTATTATTATTATTATTATTATTATTATTATTATTATTATTATTAATTTAAATTGGTAGAGATAAGGCCATCAGGCCTTCTCTTCCTCTCTACCGAGGGATTACAACTACAATATTAAGAATACAATTACAATTATAATTACAATTAATATTAAATTTACAAATACAATAAAAATAAAAATACTAAGGATGCTATTCATAGACATTTCGCTAGCCCCGCTACGAGCGTGCTAAACTAGCCCCGACTTTGCCAGAGGAGGGACGAATTATTCATATCGCTAACATTGGTTTATGAATACGAAAAACGTTAGTTTCGCTGATCATCCACCGGAAGACCGCGGTAAAAATGTCTATGAATACGGCCCTAAAAGATTAACTGATTAATAAAGGGTAGACAGTTTATGTAGAAGTTAAGAAAGAAAGAAAATTTTTTATTAACCAAGTAAAAATTAAACCTATTGTATGCATTAAGAAAATCCTTAATAAGTTTTTTTTTGAACACCGCTAAATTCCGACAGTCTCTGATGTCACTGGGTAGGGTATTCCACAAGCGCGAGAGCGAGATTGTGTATGATGATGAATACGATGATGTCTTATGTGTTGGTATGGCTAGTATGCGGCTATTTTGCGTGCGTGTGAAGAGATTATGATATGATGACAGGTAACTGAAACGGGAGGCAAGGTAGGTAGGTGTAGAGGTGTGAAGGACTTAGAAAAGGAGAACAAGAGAATGAAAATTTCTACGTTCGTTAAGCCGTAGCCAGTTTACAGTTTGGAAGGATGGGGTAATGTGGTCAGCGCGACGGACATCGCAGACGAAGCGAACACAAGAATTATGAACACGTTGTAATCTTTGCGACTGGTTGACATTGAGGTCAGTCAGTAGAAAATCACAATAATCAAAATGGGGCATTATTAGTGTTTCCACTAGTATTTGAGTAATAAATTTTCGAATGCTGTTTAAGGAATGTAATATGAAAAACACTTTTTTGATGATATGAGTTATTTGGTTGTTCCAGTTTAAATGCGTATCGAAGTAAACTCCCAAGGTTTTTAACACAGGAAGTATCTGCCTATTATACAGGTGTGATAGGAATAGGTCTTTATCACTTTATCGAATATATCGACATTGCTCGCATTCCAGACAGCATAACAGAATTCCTATCACTCCAATTAATCTCCGAGCTGACGTGTCTATCGCTATAAATCTCTTTCTTCTGAAGCGATATTCCGTTTGTACTAATCGCTTTCTGCAAATCGGTGCTGCTGATCAAGATCTGATTACGCTTTTACTAATACACATGTGATCTTCAAAATGATTTCATAAAGATTGCTTCTCTGCCTTCGAGTAACAAATAACTGACTAGCTTCAAATAAAATAAATGTGTTCCATCATTGATATGATTAATCTGGATAGGTAGCAGGTAGGTAAAAATTGTACCTAAACCTTGAAAAGCCACATAGTATGGAAATAGACACTGCATATCATGCTTTCCAATTAGCAATGCAATCATAGAACATAATATTGGAGAAAGGAAGGAGTGCCCGTTCGAACTCATGTTGCAGGCGTTACTAGCACTTACAGTTCCAAGAACACGTCGGGCAAAGACAAAATCTGTAGAAGGGACACTGAGTTTAGGGTAATAATGAAGATTTTAAAACGGACGCGGGCAAACTGGTAATCATGATTACATCCCGTAGCGGGGAGGGTTCTGATATCACGTTCCTCCTGCCAACTTCCACCCCCTCTGTAAGCGACCCTTAGTCGATGTGACGGATTGTCTTTGCCATGTTGAACGTGTCTACCTCAGTGAATACTCATAAACGCCCATTGCAGGTAGATTGGGAAGAAAAATTCTTATGTTGTGCTCATGGGCTATTCCATCTCAAGTCGATCGAAATATAGAGAAAATTGACCTTACAATTTCTAAATACAATGAAACTTTTTTTTTTACGTAGAGAACTGTGATACAATGCTTTGTGCAAAGTTTGAGGCATCAGAACTTCATAGTGTTCAAATTAAAAATATTTAAATTTATCGTATTTTCATAAAATTAACACCTTTAAACTGTTATAGCTCCGAAACCCTTTCACCCAATGATCAAAATCATGGTTTATTTTGATGCTGAGAAATTAAAGTTTATATTGACATATAAACAGTTTTTCTTACTTTTTATGGAAATGGAGAAATTTAGATTTTTCCTCATTAAGACGCCTTTGCCAAGCATAAAATATTTAAAAAATATATAGTTAGATTCCGCATTGAAAGTACAAATAAATACATATTTTTTACTGATGGTATGTTGATAAGAAAGTATTGAAAATATAAAATAAAGAAAATAAATAGTACGCGCGTGAAGTAACCAGCTGACTGTGAGACGGGAGCTAGCCGAGACAAGCAAGGCCAGGAGACAAACACGTAATGTTTCGTCTAGTAGCGCATAGCTGGTCTAGCTTTATCACAAGTTTTCATAAACACAGGAGTAAAATGACGCCCAATGCTCGCTTATCTTCAACTCTCGGCCACTGCGTGCGGTACTGCGCCATTCAAGTCCAGGCGTGTGAAAATAATTTATTTAATACCCTCGAAACTTATTGCCGAGCCACTAAGCAAACAATGCCGAATCCCTCTTAATAATGCAAAGTTTTTTCTCAATATTTTTTTTTACATTTTTACAAATGGCCAAAAAGCCTAAAACCAAGTAAAATCAGATTATCTGTCTCTCTGTGTACAATAAAAATAAGGATTACTTCTTAACATAACCTACCAAATGTCAGCTTCAAAATGAGCTCCCGTTCAATGTTCTGCAGTAAATGGTTCCAGAGTTCTGAGCGCTGAAAGAGGCTTGTTTTTAGAAAATACGCTACATTTGTCGCTCAACAATACGAAAACCGTTTGACTTTCAATAGCATATTTTTGAAAATGCACTCTCCTCAGCACCTTGTATAAATAGGGAAAAAATTAGAGTATTAAAAAATGAGAGGTTTTTTACTGATCGATTTCATATGGAATAGCCCTCATGGAGAAAACGTAATATGCTTACTATGAAACAAACTCGTTATGGAAACTACAAAGCAATATTACACAGACATTATAAACTATGTCATAAGAATCACAGCTTAATTACAGGTAAGTAATCGTAGTTTGAAGTTTAGTACCAACACAATAAGCTAAAATAATAATATTAATACGTAGATCATTTTTTGTTTTCACAATTTTTTAAACAAAATTTCGCTCTATCTTTTCTATTTTCTTTTCTATTTCTCTCTATCTCAATTTATAGGGCCGGAATATACGGAGCAGCTTGAGAAATAAAAAACCGAAACATTAAGTAACCAGAATAGAGAGTAGGCGACTGCCTTGACTCAAAAACAAAATGAAATTCTTGCCAGTGACATTATATTCTGTAATGTGTACTGTATGTCATGAGTTGTTGATTCGTTACAACGAAGGGATCTGACAGGAGGAAGTGAACTTATCTTTCATCATCATCATCAACCGTCACGAATTAGGCCTCTGTAGACCAGTTTCGGCCCCATCTAGCAGTCTTCTTAAAGGTCTTCCTGGTCGACGATGTCCTCTAGATTTATACTGCATCATAATTTTTGGGATTCTTGAATTTTCCATTCTTCTTACATGATCTAGCCAATTGAATTTGTATCTGCTGATTTTTTCTTCTACTGACACTACTTCTAATTGTTCTAAAATTTCTTCATTCCTTTTTCGGTCTAAAAGAGTATATCCTGCTGTCCTCCTGAAAAATTTCATTTCCGTTGCTTTGATTCTGTTCATGTCTTTTTTCTTGAATGTCCAAATCTCGCTTCCGTATAAAAGGGAGGGTAATGCAAGTGTATTATATAATTTTATTCTTGTACAGTTTTGTACTAATTTAGCTTTTAACGTATTATTTATTATTATTAAAATTTGTGTAAATTTGGTAATTTTCTTGTTTACATCTTTTTCATTTTGATAAGATATTTCACAACCCAGATAATTGAAATTTTGCGCTTACTCGAGGCATTGGTTATTGTGTATTATCCTACTTCTGACTGGGTCTTGTCCTAAAAATGCCATTACTTTTGATTTTTGTGCTGAAATATACTGAAAACTGCAGTAGCGGCTCGCCGTCGAAAAAAATAGGTGAAGTGCTGTTCACATACACAAATTCATGAACAGTTTTAGCAATATAATGAGTAGGCCTACTATTCGTAAAATACGTAGAGTTTTAATAGTTCTAGAACACATGCAAACAGGAAAACTAATTTATTCAGGACTCGCCCAATTTCTTGCTTACAAAGTCAATCCTCCAAACCTGTCGATGATGTCTACATAAAATGTCTTATTTAACTGAGGGTGGACAGTATAGCTCTATGCAAAGCTATGGGGCTAATGATGAAAGTCCCTCTTGTGATGTAGCATTCTGAGTGAAATTTTCAATATTTTCAGGCATAAAAACTTCTTTCATCGGAATAATTTTTTAAGTTATTTTATACAACTTCTGTATTTTCTTAGCACTTTTTAAAACAAAGAACAATCGTCAAGAATTTAAAAGATATTTTTATCCTCATATTTAAGTCTACAAAACGACATCTATACTAATAATAAATCTGTAGCCGAAATTTTTCTGGTAATTTCCGATTTTCCAAAAATAATTGGTCCTAACATATATAATTAACCACCCTGAAACCGAAAATCGCTTTTTTTTATTTTTGTTTGTATGTCTGTCTGTATGTTTGTTACCTTTTCACGCGATAATGGCTGAACCGATTTATATGAAAATTGGAATATAAATCAAGTTCGTTGTAACTTAGATTTTACGCTATACGACATTCAAAATACTTTATTTAAAAGGGGTGTTATAAGGGGGCCTGAATATAATAAATAGAAATATCTCGCTTATTATAGATTTTTGTGAAAAATGTTACATAACAAAAGTCTCTTTAAAAATGATTTCCGATAAGTTTTATTCTTCACAAAAGTTTGATAGGACTGATATTTAATGAGATAAATGAGTTTTAAAATTAAAATAACGCCATCTAAGACGGTGCAATGAATTAAGAACAAATGACTTCGTCTATAAGGGGCCTTGGACATCTACAATCGAAAGCTATTAAACATAGCCTACAGAGGATGTTTCTATGTTTGTATGAAGTAATATCAGAAGCTAAATTAACTGATTTGTATAATTAATTATTATTTCACCATTGGAAAGTGTAGTTTCTCTAGATGGACATAATGCTATAATGTTATTACAGTAACGTCTGAGTAAATCGAGGACAGGTAAGATTAAAATAGCTTCTTATGCACAGAAAATTTGATAGGCTATTTTGTACATTCGTTTTCTGTATTTCTTAAAATAATATTTATGTACAGTCATTTTAATCTCAGAGAATTAACGAACAACGAGAGTGTATTGATTTAGTATGCAGTAATAGTACGTTAGCTTAGCAATCCATTAATTTATAATTCAAATTTTAACTAGGCCTATGCTCAATTGAATCGTGTCAAAATACATAAAATATATGTGCAATAAATGCAATGCAAAAAAAAAAATTGGGTAATGAGAGCGAAGCATATTATCTTGCGCTGTTGTAAAAGTTGTTCCCTGGATCAAACGTCCTATTTTAATTATGTAATTACTTTATATTTATTTCTAACAGGTGCAGCGGAGCGCACGGGTATGGCTAGTTTATAATAAATTACAACTGTGTCATTTTCGGGATACATATTTCGCACTCATTTATCAACAGTTTCCTTGTACTGGTACCTAAGTACTCGTATTTGATTAAACATATAATACACACTTAGATGTAGAATTAATACACTATATACACTTATCACTAGTGCACTCTGAACACATTAAATAATAGGTTAATATATACGTGCACAGAATTAAACTACATAACGTGTACATTTACGAGCGCGTTAAACTTTCAAATACAAGAGCTCACGAGAAGAAATAATACACGGCGCGGAAAACAACTTTTAAACTTTGCTAATGTATGTGAGGTGTATTCCTGATAAAATAACATACAGCCAGCTAATTTACCGCTGCAGGGGTGGCTGCTAAGACACAGGGCATGAGGATACTATTCTCGAGTCAGGTAGTACATACTGTAAAATTTTACAGCCCTTAAACAATAGCCCCCGGCCTTGGAGACCAGCTTCAACTCTTCTCTACCGTTAGATCTGCAAACTGGTTACTCCACCTACAAGTCTGATGCCCACGTGTATCAACGTCGGTAGTGTAAACACCGGCTAAAATTGTCACCTAACCCCTGATTAAGCATTTTTACAATGGATCGACTTAAATAGAAGGTTAACCACAGTAATCTCTAACCGGCCATATTCGAGCGGTTAAAGGAGATAACCAGTGATTAGTAGAGCAAGTAAAGCAAAATGGCGGCCAGAGCCACAAATGTTTATTTCGAAGACGATTATTATTGTACAGTACTTGAATTACTTGGATAGAGCGTGAGCGTGAAGTTTCTATAGTGGAAAGAGGGAATTCTTACGAGGAATTAGGTGATAAAAAATTTCAAGAGGGATTTCGTTTATCAAAATCTACAAATGGATCACTTGAAATAACACAAAAAGTCATATTTCTCCTATGGTTCGGCTGCTTATATTACGATTCTATGCAACTGTTATTTTCTGTATTTTAAGAGGCAATACTCTAATATCTCTTTCTCTATGTCACTGGCTGAACAAAGAGAGGTTATGGATGGATCTTAGGATAATGAACAGTTCCCTCGTGTAAATGGGGTCCTGGATCGTATACACATTCCTATTAATCTTCTGTATCCTTTTCCTTTATAGATATTCCATCTGTTTATATAATATATTTAAATTCTAGTAATTAAGTCTAGCGATACTTCAACCACACAATGGGATGTAATAATTTTCGCATTCAATTTTCTATTCTGTACGATTTTAACCTAACAGCAAGGAAATGCAACTCGCAAGTATAACAGCGCCCAAAGGCAAACAAATGCAACGCGAAAATGTAGGACACGTTCATTTCGATGTAGAACGGAGTGAGCGCAGTCATTTTTAGACGTTGACTATTATCTTTGCAGCGGTATGGATGCTTTCCTTTAGTCATTTTGTAGAAACAGTGTACCAGCATAGACTTTACTCTGGTTAAATGAGGTGTCAGCTAGCCATCTTTAAGTAATCGGCGATTATGAATGGTGCACACAAATTACATTTTAACCACTGTTACTGTTTAACCGTCGTTTCATAATCTACGATTACTGCGTTTTTAACCGATGTTGATGCACTTCGCCATGACAATTCTTCGTAACTGAAACACTCAGAAAAGCACTTCTCTCATACAATCTTTCTTTAGTGCGTGACGTCACGTTACCATAGAAACCAAGTGCTGTATGAGAATGGGAGCCCAAATAATTTCACCTCTACAGTATCGTAAGTTCTAATAGACACCGCTCGGCGGTCGTAACAGTTGACATTATTCCATTCATCGGACGGTTACAGGTACTATTTATACAGGGACATCATTTTATTTTTACTTGCATTTTTATTGTACCTGCATTTCTGAATGTACTTCACTCACACCCCTTCACTAATGTCCTTGCTCCCGTCAGACACACAAACTTACGACCGCTGTTGCATTCGAAGTCTTCAAGCAGTGAAGTAAACACTGCAGTGTATAGTGTGTTTCAGAAATATGGTTGCGTTTTCTATAGAAGAAAGAACCTATATTAATAATATCGTACTAAAAAATTATATTCAAGAAACGATAAATTCAATTTCAGAGAATATGCTTCAAAATGTTTTTAATAATATGCGTACTGAATTGAAGCCTGCATTGTAATGAACGGCAACCATTTTCAGCAACTTGTTTAAAAATTCAGGTTAGCTTTTTTTGAATTGAGGTGGCTAGAAGCAAAGGAATGCTAGTGACATTTGTAATAACATGAGTTAAGTGCATCCAGTGTAAGAAAAAGTATCTAAAATTTTAGTGGCAAAGGGATATTTTAATCGCATCACACATTAAATTGTAAATAAAAATTTCACCGATTTTACGAAAGCTTAAATATTTAAACCCCATTTTCTCAAAAGTAACTTAAGTGCACTTACAGCCCTTTACTTATGACCTCCTCAATTTAAATGCACTCTCTATATTGTATGTTAACACCAGAAATTAATATGCTAAATAAAGTAGACATTACATAACGAACATAGCCGCCTGAAAAGTTGAGTTTTTGAAAAAAAAATGTTACTACTCTACTGTATTTTGATAAATTCCGTAAAAGTGATGATCAAACTGAAAATCGTAATATCGTATTTCCCTACAACATAAATGGATACACTACTTTTCTCTCCTCCTATACCCAGTAAAATGATTTGTTTACATATTGCACTAGCAACATCAAACTCCTGTAATGGAAGGGGGCAACAGCGTTTCCGAGTATAGCCAGGTTAATGTTAAAAATGTTGGTAAAAGTAAAGTGATGTCCCTGTACAACTAAACACTGTTCATAACGACTGAAAAGAAAACTTCTTTTATTATAGGAATACGGTACCGGTAATAACTAGAATTAATTATTAATACGAGATAAAATTGTGTTTTACACGTAAATAGGTGAAGTAGCAGTTCACCTACTTCACTTGAATAACCGCCCCTGGAAAACAGTGTCTTGTAAGCACACACTTCGATACTTGTTGGTGAATGTACTATTCGATAAGGTTTCTACATAAGCCTTCCCGTGGCTTTAGCTCTTCCTCTCTGAACTGCAATGGTCTTACCTCCTGGTTTGCCGTGTCAAGTCGCGGAGTCCATCGCTTCGACTGCACGCTGGAATCGGTCACGCTCCTTCTGACGGGTCGGCCATTTCATTTGTTTGTTTTGCTATCTTTTCCTCTGCCCCACTCTCTCCACCATTTCCCTTCCGCTCCTTCTTAATTCTATCTTGTTTACTTCTTGGAGGTCGGTACCGTATCCTGAGGATAAAAAAATCACGAATTCATATTCAACGCATTAACGGCACAAGGGACATCCTTACAGTTTCGTTCTGCCGACTCTCAGCAAGCAGACCTGAGAAATATTCGGGAAGATAATTAATTCCGGAAGTTTCGTCAGTTAAAGTAAAAACGTGACTTCATTTGCCATTCCGGCAGTGATACAGGACGCCTTTACTTCCTGGAGCATATTTCAAAATGTTTATAACCCGGACTATGAAACAGAACTTTACAATTTAGAAACAAAATTTACAATTTACAAGATGTATAAAGTTGAAGTTTACAAAGTAAAACTTTCAAAAATGAAATTTTGCATACTTCACAGGTGTTT
This sequence comes from Periplaneta americana, assembly GCF_040183065.1. Taxonomy (NCBI): domain Eukaryota; kingdom Metazoa; phylum Arthropoda; class Insecta; order Blattodea; family Blattidae; genus Periplaneta; species Periplaneta americana. Next base: position 183,593,190 of record NC_091124.1, read on the forward strand.
CATTTCACAATGAAGAAGTAGTTTTAAAAATGTGTAAATCTTACTTATAAAAATAGAATATTTTCTTCAGTTGAGTGCAACAAATTATGCATACAGCAGATCTAATAATATTTATTGGATTCATTTCATGAGTAACTAGACGCCATTAAGATTTAAAATAAAACAATTGAATGTTATTCAGCAGTTATAATTAAAGATACTGAATTGAATCAAAGAAGACGTCATATTTTTCAGCCAAGATGTATCAACATACTCATAACACTATATTAATATATGTCTGAAGTGAATCCCGACGCAATGGAAAGGTAAAACACATCATGATATACAGTACAACATCTAACAAAGAACAGTGGAATCTAACCTCAAAACCAGTTTGTTTTGTTTTGCAGTGGATGGATACTGAGGCCGTGTCTCAAAGCTCAAGTCCATACTATACACTAGTGACTATTCTAGCAACTAGCTCACTTGTAAACTACACACTAGGGAGTTTTGCAAATGTATGCTTGAATCATGGCCTTCTTTATAGATCATTTTTTCTAAAAACCATGACATCACGGTGCAGCACTGAATTAAGAAGGCAGTGTCCTAATGCAGTTTCATTACGAGTTATGTGGAAAAGATAAGTGCTTAATACATTACAATGATGTTTAAAACATTATAAAGTAGGTAGTAACAATGTCAATGTTGAAAGTTAACGTGTTATTCTAACTTAGATTTACATTATTTCAATTCCAAATCATATTCAGATATCATAACCCCAACTGCTGATGAGGTATCCATGTTTGTTTAGTGAACAAGTCAACAATCAAGCAAGCATTTTCGTTTACTAGCTGGGGCTTGATTGCTGTGCACTATGTAGCTTTGGATCATGACTTCTGACATCACATCCAGCTTTTTAGACAACTTTCTAGTACACTTCAGCTGAAAATGTAGCTTAGCGACGCGGCTTAATTTCTGGAATAGGAAACTATTTAGGAATAATTTCAGACCAATAATTTCCTACTTCTGTTTCTGTTTGAGAAAAACCCTTCAATATATCCTCAATCTCTCCTGATCAGTTAAATTTTTATTCCAATCATAAATATCTGAGTGTCAGTTCTATACGATAGCAAACATTCATGGAGTTTCTGTCCAAACTTTTAGTATGTAGATAAAAAAACACACACACACGCATGCACGCACGCGCACACACACTCTCTCTCTCTCTCTCTCTCTCTCTCTCTCTCTCTCTCTCTGAGCATCCTAAGCACTACAGGCCAAGTAGCCTTTTTGTACATCGGTTATGGACTGAGTTGCATGAAGACTGCGCCACCTTTCCTTCTGTAACAATACGCATTCCTCTTCAGCCACTAACTAAATTAACACGGTGAAGAAGCGTTTGGTCGAATTCGATATCACACGAACTGTCTTAAAGAGAACGTCAGTCAAGAAATAAAATACAGGAGGCATTATAAACTGTACTATTGTTGTGTAATCATAACAGGATCGACCTTGTTTGACTGCGGCATTTTCTTTTTTTGTACGGAAGAGAGACCCGAAGGCTTACATTGCAACCTGAGGTTTATTGTGCTTACCACTCCTAGGCGCAATTGTATAAAACTCCCCGACTAAAGATCAACTTTGATCGAAGATCGAAAAGTGAACCGAGTTCAGACACTTCTTCTATTGTATAAAATTTTTCTGCGATCAAATTACCTTGGTTCAAATGCAATCTAAGTTCACGTGAAAAGGATTTGGCAACATCGCATAAACAGGTGAAATACGTGATGCGCGGACCATGTTATAGAGGTTTGTTCAGTGTTGCCAATCTAGCGACTTTAACTCTTTTTCAACAACAATTTCTTTTAACTTTTATAATGCTTAAATAGGAATTTAGTTACCTTTTTAGCACCCCATAGTGACAAAATTTAATCTTTCTTTGTTGATAATGAGAAATCTAGCGACTTTACAACTAGTACCCCCGAAAGAGTTCATACTCGTGCTCTGGATATATTCCACAAAATTTTAACATACATATTTGATTAATCAGCGGAATAAAAAGAAAAAAGAGAAAAAGAAAACAGATATCTTTATAACTGCAACTTTATTTTTTCTCTCTAAACAATTTTAATTGATTTTTTAAATAAGAAGCAATATCAAATTGAATGTTTGGTAATTTAGCTGTTACCTTCTTATAAAGACTTGAACCAAAGTTGCCATTGTGATTATAAGCTGCAGTTATGGTAGATTCAGGTTCTGTCAAGCGTATGTTATCTCATCTTTTTGTTTAATATCTGCGTGGATATAAATTAGATATATTTCGGTTTTAATAAAAATACTACATTAAAATAGTAAAGTTTGTGAACTTTTTATGGTATACCACGGCTTGCTTTTATTATCCATGGATGTTTTCATTGTTACAATCTTCAATTTTATTAAGTAAATTTATAGGTATGTAAATTATTTGTATTTTGTAACTTTGGAATAATTTTTATAAACCGTACATATATCCCTTAGTATCAAGTTTGCTTTTTTGTAAATAAAATTGTTTTCGTTCAATAACGAAGAGACGGCCTCCAGATATGGAGGGTAGCTGCGAATATATTGAATAAGCAGTCGTGGACAGCCGATAAGGGGTGGTCCTCCAATTTGGGGGTTGGGCGAAGGGCTAACAACCCATCACCGTAAAAAACAGCTTGTTACGAAACCTAACAATAAGCCTCGGAATGGGACTGATTCTCCGGCACGACCACAGCAAAGGAATAAGGTTATAAGATTTGGTACATGGAACGTAACTAGTCTTTATAGAACAGGAGGGGTAACATTAGTAGCAAAAGAACTAGCTGCATATAGAATAGACTTCGTGGGAGTACAAGAGGTTAGGTTAGATGGGAATGGCATATCACAAATAGGCGATTACTTGTTGTATTATGGGGAAGGAAACATTAATCAACAATTAGGAACAAGATTCTTTGTACGTAAAAGAATAAAATCAGCAGTAAAAAAGGTCGAATTTATCAGTGACAGGTTATCGTATTTAGTCCTTAAGGGTAGATGGTGCGATATCGTAGTTATAAATGCAAATGCTCATGCCCCTACGGAAGAGAAAGACGACCATATATAAAGGATAGCTTGTATGAGGAATTGGAACATACTTTTGATCAGTTACCTAGATATCACATGAAAGTTTTATAGGGGGATTTCAACGCTAAAGTAGGACAGGAGGATATTTTTAAACCAACAATTGGAAAAGAGAGCCTACACGTAAGTAATAATGACAATGGTGTTAGGTTAGTCAACTTTGCCACATCAAAAAATTTAATTGTCAAGAGTATAACATTCCCCCATAAGGATATACATAAATATACTTGGACTTCTCCAGACGGAATGACACACAACCAAATAGATCACATGTTGATAGATAAACGAAGACATACTAGTATAGTAGACATTCGAACTTTCAGGGGGCTGACTGTAATTCTGACCATTATTTGGTGATTGGAGAATTAAGAGAAAGACTATCAGTAGCCAAGCGAGTAGAGCAACAAGTTAATATTAGTAGATTCAATATTTTGAAATTAAAGGACGAGGAAACTAAGCAAAGTTATCAGGTCGAAATTTCGAATAGGTTTGCCACTTTAGAAAGTTCCGACGAAGTTGAGAAAGAGTTAGATGTTAATAGCGTGTGGGACAATATCCGAGATAATATCAAAATTGCAGCTGAGCAGAGCATAGGTTATTATGAAACTAAGAAAAAGAAACCGTGGTTTGATGAACATTGTTCCATTGCAGTAGAAAGAAGGAAACAGGCAAAATTGAAATTCTTACAGGATCCAATTGAGGAGAATAGAGATAATTATTTCAATGAAAGACGGGAAGCAAGTCGTACACTTAGGAATAAAAAGTGAGATTACTTGAAGGAAAAACTGAATCAGGTAGAAACAAATAGTAAGAATAAAAACATTCGAGATTTATATAAGGGTATAAAGGGATTTAAAAATGGATATCAGGCAAGGATAAACGTGATCAAGGATGAGAATGGTGACTTGCTTGCAGACTCTCATTCAATCCTTAACAGATGGAAAAACTATTTTGGGCAACTACTAAATATACATAGGCCAAATAGAAATGTCGGGACGAAATTCAAATACAAACTGCTGAGCAATTTATATCCGAACCCACACTTTCTGAAGTCCAAATTTCGATAGAAAATCTGAAAAAGTACAAGTCTCCAGGTATTGATCAAATTTCAGCAGAATTAATACAAGAGGGTGGAAGCGTATTATCTAGCGAACTTTATAAACTTGTTCTTGCAATTTGGGAAAAAGAAATTGCACCAGAACAATGGAAGGAGTCCATAATCGTACCTATTTTTAAGAAGGGGGACAAGACTAACTGTAGTAACTTTCGAGGAATATCACTTTTGTTGACGTCGTACAAAATTTTGTCCAATATCCTTTTGAGAAGATTAACTCCATATGTAGATGACATTATTGGGGATCATCAGTGTGGTTTCAGGCGTAATAGATCACATTTTTTGTATTTGACAGATATTGGAGAAAAAATGGGAGTATAAGGGTACAGTACATCAGTTATTCATAGATTTAAAAAAGGCGTATGACTCGGTTAAGAGAGAAGTTTTATATAATATTCTTATTGAATTTGTATTCCCAAGAAACTAGTTCGATTAATTAAAATGTGTCTTAGTGAAACTTACAGAAGAGTCAGTACAGGCCAGTTTCTATCTGATGTTTTTCCAATTCACTGGGGCTAAAGCAGGGAGATGCACTATCACCTTTACTTTTTAACTTCGCTCTAGAATATACCATTAGGAAAGTTCAGGATAACACAGAGGGTTTGGAATTGAATGGGTTACATCAGCTTCTTGTCTATGCGGATGACGTGAATATGTTAGGCTAAAATCCTCAAACGATTAGGGAAAATGCTGAAATTCTACTTGATGCAAGTAAAGAGATAGGTTTGGAAGTAAATCCCGAAAAGACTAAGTATATGATTATGTCTCGTGATCAGAATATTGTACAAAATGGAACTATAAAAGTTGGAGATTTATCCTTCGAAGAGGTGGAAAAATTCAAATATCTTGGAGCAACAGTAACAAATATAAATGACACTCGGGAGCAAATTAGACACAGAATAAATATGGGAAATGCCTGTTATTATTCGGTTGAGACGCTTTTGTCATCTAGTCTGCTGTAAAAAAATCTGAAAGTTAGAATTTATAAAACAGTTAAACAGGGACATCATTTTATTTTTAATAACATTTTTAATATTAACCTGTCTATATCTTTAGAGAACCGGAAACACCGCTTGCTCCCCCCTCCAAGACTGGAGTTCGATGATACTAGCGTAAAACACAAATCACTTTACTAGGTATAGGAAGGAAGAAAAGTAGTTCATCCATTTACGTAAACTAGGAAATATCGCGATTTTGAGTTTGATCATTTTCATTAGGTTTTTCTTTAATCAAAGTACAGTACTGTATTAAGAATAAGTGTTTTTCTCACGAAGTGAATTATCCATGCGAACGTATTCATTATGCAGTGTATATTATACTGTCTACAGCACATTAGCGTACAATATAGAGAAAGAAGTGAAATTGACAAATAATCATAATATGGATATTTAAACACAATTTTGAAAATGGTGGCCGTTCATTTCGATACAGGCTTCAGTTCTTTTGTGCATATTATCGCACTATAGACTATTGCATCTAATTCCAATTGCCAGTTTCGTCCTTCGTACTAGTAACTCATGTTGAAATAATTCTGTACCTACTCTACGTAATGTAAATTCAATCTTCACTTCTGCCCGACCCGAAAATATAAAATTACTCAGACATGCTATCTACTGTCCGTCCAAGTGGTTATGCCATAGGATTGTAGAAAGGGAGGAAATCACATGACAGTTAATTACTTAACGAGGCCCTTTTATTTAAGTTAAATTAAGCAGCTGTATAATATTACGTAAACTTCCAATTCCTAAGAGAAATTAATGTTTTCAGAAAAGAGCTGAGACAGCCCAGCTATGACAGAGGGGCGAGCAGAAGCAGGTGGGGGAAATCGGGATGCGAAGTAGGCAAACGGACAGTACCTGTGCGAAAATATGATTCAATATTGAAAGCTCTTTCGTCACTGGAAAACGCGAACATATTTCTGGAACGTACTATACTCAGTAACTCAGTACTGCTTACTATCTGCGGTCTTGGTTCTGTGTGGAGTTGGAACTTCGTTAGTAGAAGGGGTGGGAGTGAAGTACATTCAAAAACTCAGGTACAATAAAAATTGAAGTAAAAATAAAATGATGTCCCTGTATTACCGGTTGCTCTGTATGGCTGTGAAACTTGGACTCTCACTTTGAGAGAGGAACAGAGATTGAGGGTTTTTGAGAATAAGGAAAATATTTGGGGCTAAAAGGGATGAAGTTACAGGAGAATGGAGAAAGTTACATAAGGCAGAACTGCACGCATTGTATACTTCACCTGACATAATTAGGAACATTAAATCCAGACGTTTGAGATGGGGAGGGCATGTAGCACGTATGGGCGAATCCAGAAATGCATATAGAGTGTTAGTTGGGAGGCCAGAGGGGAAAAGACCTTTGGGAAGGCCGAGACGTAGATGGGAAGATAATATTAAAATGGATTTGAGGGAGGTGGGATATGATGACAGAGACTGGATTAATCTTGCTCAGGTAGGGACCAATGGCAGGCTTATGTGAGGGCGGCAATGAACCTCTGGGTTTGTTAAAAGCCAGTAAGTAAGTAAGTAAGGAAGTAAGTAAGTAACGAACAAAATTATATAAATTCTTCTTTACCTTAATATTATATTGTTTCTGATGTATCATTGTAGCTCTTATCGCACGTTAGTTTCTAGTTTATTTATCTTATTATTAATAGACGTTAATTTATTTATCTATTCATCTTGTAATTAATATACTTTTCATGGAACAGGAACTTAACACAAAATCTTGAATTTGAGATGCAGAGTATCAAACATTTTACATCTCGTGTAACAGCATTGTGGAGAACGACATTCAAACGTTTCTAGAGGGCGCTGTGTTTGTTGGAGGGAAATAATATTTTGTCAGGCGGAAGATGTTATGAATTCTATTTAGATATTTCTATAATTAATCTCAGGAGAAGATCTCTGTACTCTGCCATGTTTCCTAACATGCGTCCTCGGGAAACGACACAAATACTAATGAATATATATATATATATATATATATATATATATATATATATATATATATATATATATACTTACTTACTTACAAATGGCTTTTAAGGAACCCGAAGGTTCATTGCCGCCCTCACATAAGCCCGCCAGCGGTCCCTATCCTGTGCAAGATTAATCCAGTCTCTATCATCATACCCCACCTCCCTCAAATCCATTTTAATATTATCCTCCCATCTACGTCTCGGCCTCCCTAAAGGTCTTTTTCCCTCCGGTCTCCCAATTAACACCATATATATACCATCTGGTGGTGATCTTCAGTATCTAAAAAAATCTACTTGAATCATTATGTCCCATCAGGAAGGGAGAATAATCAGTCTCATTATAGATTTATCTTTCATCTACCAATTTTTTAACAAACAGCAAGGACACTCGATTCAACGCCATAAAAACAAAAGTGATGCCCTATTTTTCGAGACAGAGATGACAATGAAAGGAGAATTGTGGAGAGTACTGGTGGTATAACGAGGGAGAAACGGGAGAATCACGGGAAAAACGCTCACGATCTTGGCTTTGTCTATCGCAAATACAAGTCCACCATTGCCGAGATTTGAACCCGGGTCTGCGGACGTCGTAAGCCAAGGCGAACTAGCCTTCCCAAGAAACATCAAAGAAGACTACAAATCTTAGCAAGTGACCCCGAAGGGAAATGGGGCTCTTTCTTGTTCACTGTGTTCTGCGCATGATCTGTCTTCTGATTCAAGGTTGTGACAAACGTGACGCGATTTGTAACAGCCACGGCTTTTGCTTACAGAGGAGATGGTGGAGCCATTTCCATTCATTGCAAATGATCTCTTCGTCTCCGAGGAGAATTGGCACAGAATCAGAAATACGTATGTCACAACAAGTTGTATACAAAAGTGACGTTAGAGCACAATCATTTCCTACAAACGCAACATAATTTATACAGTACATATTGTATTTAATGTGTATACTTATTTGAAATATATTGCTATCAAAGTTAGCCAACAGAATTTTCTATCGTTCCAATTTTTACGCAAAATTATTTCATTGATATTTTTTCACCGATTTTTAATTTCAAAGGACTTGTAATGATGCGGCCAAAATAAACAGAAATAGTAAACATGATGATAGAGATCTTCCGACAGTCAATATTATGTAATATAATCTAATTTTATTTAGAGTTCAGTCTAAATGACATATCACAGTTTAAAATCAATAACACTTACAAAAGTAAATGATCATTGCATATTATAAAATTGAAATGCAAACGTTTTCGCCCTTGGACATCATCAGGTATCTGACTCACAATATCTTATACCATTTTTACTATATATTGCTGTGAAATGCGTGCCAGATAATTTATGTTTACAATCTTGTGTATTTAATAAATAACTATTTGCATTGTAAACTCTACGATAAGTAACAATCTGAACAATTTTTAAATGAACACAGATATAAAAATTATATGTAATAAAACTGTAACTAAAATATAATAATTTATAATTAAGAAATATAAGACCAATGTTATGCTAATGGACACCACTTTCAGCAACTATTGTAAACGCTCATTCACAATGAAAATTAAACATAACGTAAGCGTTAACTTAAAAATGTAAACCTTACAGTAAAATCAAGAACATTCACGATGGGAATATAAATATAACCGCAAAGATACTTGGTAAGTAAACAAAGTGAAGCCACACAAAAATATATACACAAACTTTAAATGAGTGATTAAGTATCATAACTAATTGTATCCTAACTAATTAACATAAACAAGAAACGTGCAATTTTAATCTAGATTAAAAAGGAAAAAGAAAAAAGAAACACAAATCAATACTTCTAGCAATACCTAAAAACATTAGCTAAGAGAAAATTTTCCAATTTAATTTTGAATTGTGATAAAGTCCGGCAGTCCCTGACGTCATTAGGTAACGAATTCCAGAGGCGAGGTATTTCTACAGTATAGGAAGATGAGTATAAAGACGTTCTATGATTAGGGATAGAAAGAAGTGCTTGATGTCGGTTTCGAAGAGTTGTAAGAAACTGAAAGCGCGATAACAGATAATTCGGAGTAGAAGTATGCATGATTCTAAATTGAAGAGACAGTAAAAGTATTGTTCTTCGTATATCGTATATCAGAAGAAGGCTGAGTGAATCTCGGGACCGTTCTGGAAAATTAGGCAACGAGAATATCCCTTAATAAATCAAGTAAACAAATTAAATGTTCTGTTCCATATTGTCATTTCGGCTACATTTTGGAAGAGACTGGAATTTATCGAAAAAGTTTCTTAGGAAGGCTTGGAAAAAACTGATCCTATCACATACGATACCACCAGAGACATTAGCAATTCAAGCAAATCCAAAAATGACTGGAGACTGTAACAGGTCACTGAGACTTAATAATTCTCAGTTAATGACGATGATGATGAATACGAGGATGATTATTTACTGTGATTAGGCAATGCGAAGCGCTTTGTATCTATAAAAGTACGTTTAAAGTACTGAGTGAACTTCGAGACTGTTCTAAAAATTTAGGGGGAAAAAAAAGTCCCGTCTTAAATTAAGTAAACTAAGTGAATAAATTAAATTTTCTGTTCCATATTGTAATTTCCGGTACATTTTTGATGAGACTTTAATGTACTGAAAAAGTTTCTCATGAAGGCTTGCCAGAACTCGTAGAAACTAGAGAAAGCAAAACTAACAGCGCCCGCAAAGCCGAAAACCCGCACGACAATGTTGTATTACGTCGTGTCATTGACGTAAAGACTGCTTGTGAGTGTTCCGAGACGTCGAGATTGATCACTCCCGAAGTTCCGAACGCCAAATAGCCTTGAATCGCCACAGTTGTTTATACCTGACTGAACTTTTATCTACTTTGCCAACTATTATATATGTATGAACAATCAAGTAGCCTATTTGAAACATCATCTCTACCTTTCAGTATATAATAATCCGTTCCCCAGTCTTTAATTAATTACTAGGCCCTTATTAAAAGGACATGGTCGCTAATAGGGAAACACAGGACCAAACTACAAACGTGTCAAAGGAAAATGATGCGGAAAATTATGGGCGTATCACTGAAGGAGAAAATCCCAAATGCGACACTGTACCAACTGGCAGATACACAGGACATCACACATGCAGCCATTACATCCAAATGGAAATGGGGTGGACACGTGGCCAGGCAACCAGGCGACAGATGGACATACCGAGCTACCATGTGGGACCCCCGCATAGGAAGGAGAGTTCACGGCAGACCTCGGCGCAGATGGGCAGACTTCTTCAAAGAAGAGGCAGGTCAACAGTGGTCCAGAGAGGCAAGAGACAGAAGAAAGTGGAAACTACTCGAGGGACATTTGTGCATAGACAGGAAATTGTGAAAGGCAGTGAGAGAATCATTGTTAAAGAAATTCAAGTTCTTAGACTTAAATACCACGTCTAACGTGAACTAGCTCACCACGTTAGGCAAGTAGAGCTTTCCCTCATTTAAGGAGGCCTTTGCCCTTCATGGGACACAATAGGCTATCTTTATGCTATCTTTATCCTATCTTTATTAAAAGGATAGGAATTTTCTTTTCATATGTTTAAGATCAAGTGTGCAATCTCAAGTAAAAAGATATTACCGTTATGTTTCTTAGAAATGCAAATGTATTTGAGAATTTTTTTTTTCTATTTATATAACCATAGATAATATATAATAGAACCAGAACATTTTGATAACTAAGGTACTTTTCTGTTTTGTCTTTTTGTCTAATTTAAACATTTAATATGTTATTTATTTCAATGATGTATGTTATTCAAAGTTACGAAATTTTTCCTCGCCGACCAAATGCTATTTCGAGAATGATGAGCGAGACTTGAAGCGCAACGAGAATGACTTGCCGAGACTCGAAAGACAAATGCAACGAACAGCGAGCGAGAGCGGCAGTTAGTTTTGTTCATCTCTAGCAGAACCTCAAGCAAATCCAAAATTTACTGGAGATTGTAACAGGACACTGAGGCCTAATAATTCTCCGTTGATTATGATTACGAACACGAAGATGATTAATCATTTAGCACTTGATTAGGTAGTGCAAAGCGCTTTCTAAGTATAAATACTCCAACGCTGTATTTGAATTCCATACCTTAGCCCAGGGTTGGCACCAAGAGCGGATTCTACTCTCACGGGGAGCCATACGACTTCTCTTTCTTCCCCGCCGTTGATGCCATGACGGATGAATATTAAGCGTCCCCGTTTAGAGTTTGGACTCGCTCCCGGTGCCCAGTCCTGCCTCAGTCCACACCTCTGATTGAGGTTCTGCCTGATATGTACAGTCTTCGAAAAAAGTTTTTTTCGCACAGAGACTTAATAAGTCCCAGAAAGGAGGCAGGCCACATGATCAGAGGACGAGCGACCTGGTTCACAAGAGAACGACTAGTTGAGGTAATAAAACTAGTTCTGTTTAGTTGTATGTCTGATCACATACACTGCCTTCTTTCTGGAACTTATAAAGTGCGACAAATTTTTTTTATAAGACTGTAGGGTAAGGTTGCCTACATCGCACCACTTTAGCATTTATAATTTATATTGAACAAAACAGTTTTTATTTTCTGCATTCCTTTACAGAGATACATTCCCAGAACATTTACCTTTCATGTAAAAAGGAATCCTTGAATTTGATTTAATATTTTTTAATTAAAATGACATTTTCGAAACATATGTCAGTGGTGCCATTTAGGCAACTAGTTTCCTAAATAGCACCTGCGGTTTCTTAAATCGCACCTCTTTATCTGCAGGGAACAGGATTAAGGAAAGCTTTTGATATTGAACATATTGAAGAGTATTTGAATGAATAATGCAATAAATGCAAATTACAAGTTTATTTAAATTAATGAAAGAGAGTAACGCATCTTCAAATGAAATTGAAAAAATAGACCGTAAATTACGTAACATTTAAACTTTCTGAATGCGTTTTTTATTGTTACACATTTGCCATGTGCTTCACCAGACAGTTCAGAGTGTAAACTGCGTCACCTTTTCTCCACGATTACCTCGAAGCCACCTAAGAACTGCTTCATGATTTAGCTGTCTGAAATTATTTGAAGATAGAAACATCTAAAGGCTGCGCCTCTGAGTATTATGACGAGGAAGCTGAAACAGGGGCATACCATATTCCCGAGATAATCTAGCTTCTAAATTTTTGGAATGGGTCGTATAGGTGGACATACAGAAGCAGCACTTTTTTCTATGGCAGGATTGAGTGTCAAATAAAATGTTTGAGCTATTCGACAAATAGTTCACTGTTGATGTAACCTGACTCAGAGCAAACAAATAACGATCCTGGAGGAGCACCAGCTGATAACGAAGGATGCACTGTTTGACGTTAAAAAATTATTACAGGTGGCACAAAATACCTGGTGCGCTTGTACAACACACACTTGTATTAACGCCCTTTTCACCACTTGATATTGCACCCACCTGATGCATTCCTAGTTCAGTTAAAATTTTTGAGGCTTCTTTTGTACGGTTAGAATTGCTTCAGTTGCTCATATCGCACCGGTGCGTATTAGGCACCTACGAAGTGGTGCGAATTAAGAAACTACGTCATAAGTTATTATTTCCTTCATTCTAGCCTATAATCACCACATGTTCGAAAATCCTACTAAGTTAAATGTTCTTTAATATTTCTTTAAACCAATAACATCTTAAGATTATGGATTCCTTTGCATACAAATCCGTTATTTAGTTACAAAATGTTAGCTAAATATACAGCCACCTGAGCGATTATATTAGATACATTATCACCACGCTGCTGACACAAAGAAGTGGCAGAAATCAAGTGACATGGTGGAAGTTCATATGGTAGATTGTAACACTACCATTAGATGCTACACTACTATAGTAATTTGTTTTAAACTAACAGTGGTGCGATTTATGCTACTCTACCCTACATCTGTTATCAGGCAGTACATCTTACTTGACGGTATCTGTTAGAGGAAGAACAATTGTTTGTATACATCGGAAGTCTGACTAGTGTAATATGTAGTTAGTCAGCGATGTATGCAATGGAGAGGGAAATAAACTCGTCACCCTACCCATTATCTTCTGGCTTAGTTGCCTCATGAGTGGCGCCTTGTTGGTATCATTTGTGAGTTTCAGGCCTGTCTTCGGATAGTGACTAAACAACCACTTTAGTCCAGAGTGTAATCTGCTGCCACACTTCTGCGCAACTTTTATCCCTTGTGTAGCTACGTCATTAGCAGCATAAAGAATCACTATGTAAATCCTGTGAAGAAAATTCAGTAAATGTGCATTTAAAACCTAAGTACAAAGTTAATTTGATTTACAATCACGAATATCACTGAACAAGTTGCTACAAGGAAAAAGAGTGTAAACCCTATTATGGAGCGTGCCTACAATCCAACATGGTGTGAACAAGGTGACCGACGCACGCCATTCCTCCATCACGCCGGCGATAAGAGCACGACTCGACTACATGAGCAGCAAATAAATAAAACTACCACATTAATGACAACAGATCTGAATTCAAGAGATGGTTCGAGGGAGGAGAAATTTTACACCGAATAGGTAGAGTTTTTCTCCTCTAATAACCATTGTCACCATAACACATATAGGCTATTCTGAAGGGCCGAAAAATTAATCTTTACAAAATTGTTGAAAAACATAGCACGTTGTCATCATATTCAAGATAGAAATACTCTTCCTCTGCCTGTGCATGGGATTTCCTTTTATTTTTTAACATACACGAGAGCGATATTGCAATCCGCCACATTCATCAACAGTGAAAAAGTATTAAATAAGTATATAATAAATTTCAATCTTAAGACATATCAACTTGCAAATGTTTATTTGCTATTTAATAACAACATATGAACGTTTTCGCCGTTTAGGGCATCTTCAGATATAACAAAAAACATGTAATCTGGACCTATAATAGTAAATTATGCAAATGACAAGGAGTAGAGAACAATATATGTAATACATGAGATTCATGAGCTTTATGTAAAATATGACATAATACAGGATGAATATTGAGATGATCTTTGGAATTTAAAATTAAACCGGACGAACATTTTTACATATAGCTCATGTTACAATTAATATACAATGATTAAAATTTGTCAATGATGTTAAAATTTAATTTATAATGATGATAATAAAATGTTTTAGAGTAATCTTCGTACATTCCACTACATTCATACTCAACGAGCAAATATCTCAAAAAATCTAATTACACCTAATAGCAATTCTTTAACATAAAAAACATTAGTTCATTAATGAACGTTTTTTTAGTAAGTACTTTTATAATATAATTATCTGCGTCTCTATATAATAACTCGTTTATATTTTTGCATTTATTATTATTTCTCCATCTCAATTTTCAGATGAAACAATTACAAAACACACGAACATCAGCTACGCAAACTATCTTGTAACTTACGACAATTCTCAGTTATGATTACTCTAAAACATTTTATTATCATCATTATAAATTAAATTTTAACATCACTGACAAATTTTAATCATTGTATATTAATTGTAACATGAGCTATATGTAAAAATGTTCGTCCGGTTTAATTTTAAATTCCAAAGATCATCTCAATATTCATCCTGTATTATGTCATATTTTACATAAAGCTCATGAATCTCATGTATTACATATATTGTTCTCTACTCCTTGTCATTTGCATAATTTACTATTATAGGTCCAGATTACATGTTTTTTGTTATATCTGAAGATGCCCTAAACGGCGAAAACGTTCATATGTTGTTATTAAATAGCAAATAAACATTTGCAAGTTGATATGTCTTAAGATTGAAATTTATTATATACTTATTTAATAATTTACCAGGCATATTGATATATAAAATGAATTGTAAAAAAAAAAAGTGAAAAAGTAGCCTACTGACTGTTCAGACATCAACAAAGACCGAAGGAGGGCTGGTGCGTATACAGAAGCGGTGTGCATGTAAACATATTCACAAACCGCAATGCACGATTTGAGCATCTATGCCAGTGATGCTAAAGCAAGCGCATTTTTCTGACCTTGACGTCGTGCGCGGGCAGCAAGCGCTAACTATGGAAAGAGGAAGGGTTGTGTATATGAATAAGCAACCTGTTGGATTAAGAAAACAGCGGTGCACAAACTTCAAACGGAACGTGAAATTTTATGTCGTTATTTTTATATGGCTTCTTTCTGTTTAATATTATCTATATTGTCTGTAAAACAAAAGTACTAACACCAACTTCTTGATATTGAAGTTGTGTTTTAAATCTTAATAACATAATAAAGAGTTAAGAAGGAATATTCACATAAATTCCATAGTAGTACAACTATACTGTACTAAATAGATGAAACACATCATATGAGAATGTTTACCCGGGAGAAGGAGCATGTGATCAAACAGACCGCCACTGAAAATATATAAGCTGAACATTGATTTTTGCTTGAGGATTTTGTTTCGTGATATTATTTTTATTTTAAACATTTTATTACAATTTTGCATTACATTTTTTTTTTGTTTCAAAAGTTAATTACAATATTTATTTTTTCTTTAATTCTATAATTTAAATTGCAGCAACACAATGGTTCAATTAAATCTCTAATACAAATGGGGAAAATATCACAGTGCTTTTATAAAAATAAAGTAACATAACGAGAAAAATTCTGCAGAAATGAATATTACAATATTATGTAGAAAATATGAAGTAGTGGTTTACATTTCATAATAAATCCAATCTAAGATCACGGAACTAATGTCAACAGCACTAATAAAGTTACACAACATTTTATGAATGCAGAATCGTTCTTCATATTAAAACGCAAAACATAGGAGTAAGCTGTTATTCATGTAACGTGAAGATTGTCCCACAAACAGAAAGAACGAGCGCGGAACTAGAACTGCACAGCTGTGAGTTTTGCAAGTACGCAAAATGTCAACAATGCTCTAATTAAGGTTATGATGGAGTGGGGAAGTCACTGCATCACAATGTTGCCAGTTTAGCGCCTTACTGGGATACGGGGGAATGCATTTTCATGTTGTAACGAGAGAGTGCATGCGGTCGAAAACACAGCGCTATGAAGAAGCATCTGACCGAAACAGAGCACAACTTTTATTATTTCATCATCATCATCATCATCATCATAATCATCATCATCATCATCCTTCACGAATTGGGCCTCTGTAGACCTGTTTCGGCCCCATCTAGCAGTCTTCTAAAAGGTCTTCTTGGTCGACGATGTCCTCTAGTATTATACTGCATCATAATTTTTGGGATTCTTGAATTTTCCATTCTTCTTACATGATCTAGCCAATTGAATTTGTATCTGCTGATTTTTTCTTCTATTGACTCTACTTCTAATTGTTCTAAAATTTCTTCATTCCTTTTTCGGTCTAAAAGAGTATATCCTGCTGTCCTCCTGAAAAATTTCATTTCCGTTGCTTTGATTCTGTTCATGTCTTTTTTCTTTAATGTCCAAATCTCGCTTCCGTATAAAAGGGAGGGTAATGCTAGTGTATTATATATTTTTATTCTTGTAGATTTTTGTACTAATTTAGCTTTTAATGTATTGTTTATTATTCCTAGAAATTGTGTAAATTTGGTAATTTTCTTGTTCACATCTTTTTTCATTTTGATAAGCTATTTCACAACCTAGATAATTGAAATTTTGTACTTGTTCGAGGCATTGGATATTGTGTATTATCTTACTTCTGACTGGGTCTTGTCCTAAAAATGCCATTACGTTTGATTTTTGTGCTGAAATTTCCATCCCAAAATCTCTTAATATTTTATTTAATGTATACAATCCTCTTTGTAAATTATCCTCTGAATTGGAAATTATGACCTGATCATCGGCATAGAGTAAGGTATGTAATGTTAGAGCACTGGTTATTTTGATTCCTGATGTGTAGATGTTCCATTTTAAAATTATTTCATTTATATAAATATTAATTAAAGATGGTGATAGTGGACAACCTTGTCGAACTCCATTATTAACTAATTTTCTTTCGGATATACAGTTATTTATTTTGACACTTATTTTGCTGTCTGTGTAGATTTATATTATATTTTGTAATAGCAAATTTGGAACTGTAGTAACTTTCGAAGAATATCACTTTTGTTGACGTCGTACAAAATTTTGTCGAATATCCTTTCGAGGAGATTAACTCCATATGTACATGAAATTATTGGGGATCATCAGTGTGGTTTTAGGAGTAATAGATAGACTATTGATCAGATTTTTTGTATTCGACAGATATTGGAGAAAAAATGGGAATATAAGGGTACAGTAGATCAGTTAGCCTATTCATAGATTTAAAAAAGGCGTATGACTCGGCTAAGAGTGAAGTTTTATTTAATATTCTTATTGAATTTGGTATTCCCAAGAAACTAGTTCGATTAATTAAAATGTATCTTAGTGAAACAAACAGCAGAGTCCGTATAGGCCAGTTTCTATCTGATGCTTTTCCAATTCACTACGGGCTAAAGCAGGGAGATGCACTATCACCTTTACTTTTTAACTTTGCTCTAGAATATGCCATTAGAAAAGTTCAGGATAACAGAGAGGGTTTGGAATTGAACGGGTTACATCAGCTTCTTGTCTATGCGGATGACATGAATATGTTAGGAGAAAGTCCACAAACGATTAGGGATAAAGCGGAAATTCTACTTGAAGCAAGTAAAGCGATAGGGTTGGAAGTAAATCCCGAAATGATTAAGTATATGATTATGTCTCGTGACCAGAATACTGTACGAAATGGAACTATAAAAATTGGAGATTTATCCTTCGAAGAGGTGGAAAAATTCAAATATCTTGGAGCAACAGTAACACATATAAATGACACTCGGGAGGAAATTAAACGCAGAATAAATATGGGAAATGCCTCTTATTATTCGGTTGAGAAGTTTTTGTCATCTAGTCTTCTGTCAAAAAGTCTGAAAGTTAGAATTTATAAAACAGTTATATTACCGGTTGTTCTGTATAGTTGTGAAACTTGGACTCTCACTTTGAGAGAGGAACAGAGATTAAGGGTGTTTGAGAATAAGGTTCTTAGAAAAATATTTGGGGCTAAGGGGGATGAAGTTACAGGAGAATGAGAAAGTTACACAACGCAGAGCTGCACGCATTGTATACTTCACCTGACATAATTAGGAACTTAAAATCCAGACGTTTGAGATGGGCAGGACATGTAGCACGTATGGGCGAATCCAGAAATGCATATAGAGTGTTAGTTGGGAGGCCAGAGGGAAAAAGACCTTTGGGGAGGCCGAGACGTAGATGGGAAGATAATATTAAAATGGATTTGAGGGAGGTGGGATATGATGGTAGAGACTGGATTAATCTTGTTCAGGATAGGGACCAATGGCGGGCTTATGAGAGGGCGGCAATGAACCTCCGGATTCCTTAAAAGCCAGTAAAGTAAGTACGTAAGTAATAGCAAATTTGAAATATTTTTATCTTGTAATATGTCGAATAAAAGATCTCTTCGGATTTATCAAAAGCTTTCACAAAATCATTAAAACTATATGAGTTTCTAAATTAAATTCTCTTCTTTTGTAACAATAGTTTGATACTAAATAATGGATCTACACATGATCTTCCTTTTATAAAGCCATTTTGACAGTTTTTATTATTTCAGATACACAAATTGTCAACAAGGTACTACTAATTGAGGATATGAAATAGTGAGGACGTCAGAGGTTTCCTGCCATTAAAGTAGTACAGATTTAAAACAAAGAGCGGTCTTTTCCCGATATGCGCTTCTCCCGACATAATTTCGTCAATATCTGAATCGTAACGTCTCACAATACAGGGTGTCTCTAAATTAGACAAGCATCTAGATAGGATAGACAACCACTCACATTTTGTTAAGGAAAAAGTGGGCTGGAACGTTTCATTTCAGTGCAACAAGGTGTTATGTCATTAATTCTTGCATCCAGTTTATTGACTCCCTGAGTTCAGGATCATGTTTCCACTCCTGCTCACTTTGGGAATGCAGTACTTTTATCTTACAGCTACATACGGCGATCATTGAGTAGATCGAGGTGAACCCGTTACCTGGCCGACGCGATCGCCAGACCTTAACACATATGATTTTTTTTGTGGGGTTATATGAAGTCTATAGTTTATGAATTCCCTATGAATTCCATAGATCATCATGCAGCACGCATAGACTGACGAAATCAGATGTCTGGTGTATGTAAAGAGTACTCAGATTTTGGCAAGTCAATGCACGCTTTGTCTGGAAGTCTTGGACGTGTGTTCCAGCACTTGATGCAGTGATGAGACGATGTTGTGTATTAGGTTCAGACTACTAACTTAAAACTGCAATAAGTGTTTTTTCCTCTTTTTCTCCTTTGTTTTGTTTGTGTTTTTTGTCAAATGTATACCTGTAATTTTAATTTTATGTTTATTTAATTAATTAATTAATTACCTGACTCTCGTCTCATAAGATCGTCCAATTAATAACACAACATCTTGCTGCACTCAAACAAAATGTTGCAGCCCCTTTGTTCTTTAATAAAAAAGGGTTTTGGAAAAGGTTGTCTATCCTATCCCAATGTTTTTTTATTTATTTGTATTGGGTTATTTTACGACGCTGTATCAACATCTAGGTTATTTAGCGTCTGAATGAAATGAAGGTGATAATGCTAATGAAGTGAGTCCGGGGTCCGGCACCGAAAGTTACCCAGCATTTGCTCGTATTTGGTTGAGGGAAAACCCCGGAAAAACCTCAACCAGGTAACTTGCCCCGACCGGGATTCGAACCCGGGCCACCTGGTTTCGCGGCCAGACGCCCTGACCGTTACTCCACATGTGTGCACTCCCAATGTTTGTCGATTTAATTTAGAGAGATTCTGTATATTTCCATAATATGACGTATCAAGCTGTGGATACTTTATTTTTCAACTGTTTAGCATATTAAAAAATTATTAAAAACTTCGGTAGTTTACATCACCACGCTTAAGTTTCTTCTCATGATTTCTCTTTTTATGCATAAGATTAACTATCAGAGTTGAGATTTCTTTCCTCTCTTCCGTGAACAGTCACACTGACAGAAACAGAGTTATATGCTGAAGAAACGGAAGTTGATGCACTTTTACATAATGAACACCATCTTTGTCTTTGTGTTAAATAAAAACAAAGTTTAAAATACTTTCTTTTTCTTTGAAGGTTAATGTGTTTGATTTTTTGTGGGGTCACATGAAATCTATATTTTATGAAACCCCTGTGAATTCCATACATCATCATGGTGTAGTGTAGTTTGTGTATTTGTCGATACAAGACACATTACAGATACTAAAACAAATGCTCATAGACAACAACACACCACAAGAACACATCGAAGAAATCATCCAAATCACAGGCATCATAACAAAGCAAAACTATTTCACACACAACAACAAATACTACACCCAAACAGAAGGATTGTCAATGGGATCACCCATATCTAGCATACTAGCAGAGATATTTTTACACAACATAGAACAAACATACATACTCAACAACGAACCCAACAAGTATGCAGACAACACAATATACTGGCACAGATGCGTAGACGACATACTCTTACTATACAAAGGAAACAAACGACAAATACACAAACTACACCAATACACACCCAAAACTCCAATACACACTAGAACTTGAAAACAATAACTCCATGAATTTCCTAGACATCACCATAACAAAAGTTGACAACAAACACACCTTCAAAGTATACAGAAAACCAACCACCACCACCACACACATACACAACACATCTAACCACCCCATACAACACAAACATGCTGCATTCAGGACAATGGTGCACAGATTACTCAACATACCCATGAGCCAACAACACTGCAATGAAGAAGTGAACACGATCAAATACATAGCACAAGAAAATGGTTACAACCCAAACATAATAGACAACATCATAAGGAAGACAAAACAAAAACTCAACAAACACGAAAACACACAAAACACAACACAAACACAAGAAATACATCACACCAACATACGAAAACAAAAACACACAATATCGCATCCTCATTCAGAAAACAGAAATACAACATAGCATACAGAACAGAAAACACACTACAAAGACATCTCAACACACAAACAACACAAACAAATAAATACAACCACACAGGCGTATACAAACTCACATGCAATAGTTGCGACAGTTTCTACATTGGACAGACAGGCAGATCATTCCAAACTCGATACAAAGAACACATTAAAGCAATAACCAGAGGACACAATATATCTACATATGCCGAACACATAACCAATGCTAACCACACATACAATAACATAAATACAGACATGGAAATCCTACACATACAACCCAAAAACCAAAAACTCAACACACTAGAACAATACGAAATATACAGACACACTAAAACACACCCTAATCAAATTCTCAACACACAGATCAATTTCAGAACACACACACACTATTTGACACCACATTTCAACACCTTTCAACAATCGAACGCACCCACACAACAGGCAGCGAAGTTCGAGATGACGCCGAGATCTAGTAATCTCTGAGGATGGTGTGAAGAAGCACCGAAACAGCTGTAAGCCGCACATGCTTACACAATTAACACGAGTAAGATCGCCATTTAATCAATTATTTACTTTATTTTTCATTAAAGATTTCCATTTTTCTTGAAAGAGTTTGGCAAATTGGGAACGGCGAAGAATATAATGTAGACAATATTCCAATTTCAGTAATTTTCTCAGTTAAAACTGTGATTATAGTTAAATGTTTAAAATCTATTACACTCAATACAGACCATGAAGGCCCACAGGGTGGCGAGAGATTAAGCCTTCAACATCTACAGACAATCAACATCATGGGTAACAGAGATGATAGTCCTGCGTGCCGTCGTCTTTACTCCCAAGGAAATGCCCTTCGTATATTCAATTTTTCTAGAGGCTGAGTAAATCTCAGGGCAACAGTGCGGCCAGAAGGATAGGACAAAGGGAAAAAATTAATGCCCCCATCGAAAATCGAACCTGCAACTTCTGGCTTGCAGCGTTACGCCTTAATTGCTACAAACCTCAGACTCACCTTTCCTTTATCCACTACTTTACACAGTTTGCTGGAGAAGCAATTTTATTTTATCAATCACAAAACGAAATAATGTTATATCTTATAGGACGATCTTTATATTTCAGCAGCAAGGTAACTTCATTTCATATAGCTACTACATACGAAAACATACATCTGCAATACACGGCTGCGGAATCCCCAGTATGGCTGCTGTCGCAATGCATCATGGTACCGTGTCCAGACCTGTTTGCACAGACCTTGCTGCTAAGTGGCCTTGCTGGAAACACACTTAAACGCAAAATATCTGCATCATCTATTCAGGGATCTTCGCAGCTTCGTCGCGCAATGCAACGTTTGAAGCAATGAATTGCTCCAGTGACGTCAGAAATTCAAGGAAATGAATTTTATTTGTAGGTTATATAATAGCACTTTATGTAGTTTAATTCAAGTACAAGAAAAAAGTCATGTTTACTGTAGTACTTAGGTCACGTGTCTAACTCACAGACATAATATAACAGCTTATAACTGTAAAGGATTAAACGTTTCCATGCTAAGGCCTAGTTTCCATTAGTAGAGATTAGCAGCAGAGTAAACTGGAACAATATTTAGCCGAACTACTCTACTGTAACGAATTTGGTACCCGTTCACACGCAAAAGGAAAATAATAATATGGAATAGTAGGGCTAGAGTTTACAGCGCAAAATTTAAATCACAAAAATGAACGCCAGCCGTCGTCATTTTGCTGTGAAGAAGTCTTTGAAAATTATTGCTGAGATTTTGCTTAGGGAAGCGACTTCAGCTCTCGAGGAAGAAGAGAATAGAACAAAGAAAAAGACTGGATAAGAAGAGTGCACAGTTAAGGAGCATCTGCCCTTCTTCTAGGGGAACTTGCTGAAAATGATGTACAAGAGTATAAATTATTATACGATGAAAGAGTAATGGAACGGAGAAAAATTCTCTCCGTTCCATTACTCTTTCATCGTGTGATGACGCAGAATATCTGCATGGAAATATCATATGTACTTCGGTACATTAAAATAATATATATGATATGCGTAAATCACTTCGTGATTTAAGACGGCGCTTATTCCGTCGGATCCCGGCCAACTAGTCACTCATCACGAGTGCACCTCAGCACATGTGTGGACTTCGGTCCTAGGTTCATAGATATCTATGACGTAGTGCAGAGGGCGGCCACTAGAGGGAACCCAAGAGTTGGAACTTAAACTGAGACGATTCTTCCGACTCCGGGATGGAATCCGGTGTGGCTTAGTGGATAAAGCGTTAGCACGTAGAGCTGAAAACCCGGGTTCAAATCCCGGCGGCGGAGAGAATTTTTCTCCGTTCCATTACTCTTTCATCGTATGATGACGCAGAATATCTGCATGGAAATATCATATGTACTTCGGTACATTATAATATATATATAAATTATTAAGTTTGAGGATGAGCGCGGGAAACTATGAGAAAATTTTCCATCTAACTCAGCCATACATAGTATAAATACCCGCAGAAAGAATGATTTTCATACGCCATCATCAAATTTATCATGCTTTCACAGGGGAGTACGTTACATAGCGATAAAAATGTTCAATAGTCTTCCTGAAGACATTAAGAATCATAGCCAAAACCCTGCATTATTTAAGGAAAAACTAAAAAATTACTTAATATCTCACATTTTCTATTCTGTAGATGAATTCTTGACATTTCACAGTACTGTGTAAATATTTTAATACTATTAAATGGTACATTGTATAAAATATTATTTTTATTAAGGTATTAATTCCGTACATATTTCATATTTGCATTTTATATATACTGCATTTATATTTAAACGTAAGAATTGGACATGTTCTTTATTCTATGCTATAAAGCAAATATAAGAATATTATGGAACGAATAAATCTATCTATCTATCCATCCATCCATCCATCCATCCATTCATCCATGTATCTAGACACTGCTTGAGATGATGACTTAAAAAATTGCCTCCAACTCTGACCACTTAATGTTTTTTTAAGATGGAACCAAACTGAGAATGGATATACGTGACCTATACGTGGATTTTTACACTGAATTCTAAATATTGTTGTGAATCATTACACCAAGTTTCATTTGCATATTCCGCTTCTAACAGGTGTTTCTGCCGCCATATTTAAAGTAGTGCGCTACCTATTTAAATGCCACGATGAGTCATGCCTACTCCCTCTGCAAGGCTTCTCCTCTCTTTATTTCAAAATTACTGTGCTTTCCTCAATTTTCTGATGCTTATTTGCACATTGAGACAGAGAGTCCGTTTCAGATAGTACATTATGTGTGTCAAACTGATAGAGTTTTAGGATTTATATAAAACGCATTTAAACTTTGGTGTCTATGTTCTCTGTTTAAATGCTTTCTACAAAATTGGAAATTTATCTTTTTAAGAGGTGGAAAAATTCAAATACCTGAGAGCAACAGTAACAAATATAAATGATACTCGGGAGGAAATTAAACACAGAATAAATATGGGAAATGCCTGTTATTATTCGGTTGAGAAGCTTTTGTCATCCAGTCTGCTGTCAAAAAATCTGAAAGTTAGAATTTATAAAACAGTTATATTACCGGTTGTTCTGTATGGTTGTGAAACTTGGACTCTCACTTTGAGAGAGGAACATAGGTTAAGGGTGATTGAGAATAAGGTGCTTAGGAAAATATTTAGGGCTATGACGGATGAAGTTACAGGAGAATGGAGAAAGTTACACAACACAGAACTGCACGCATTGTATTCTTCACCTGACATAATTAGGAACATTAAATCCAGACGTTTGAGATAGGCAGGGCATATAGCACGTATGGGCGAATCCAGAAATGCATATAGAGTGTTAGTTGGGAGGGCGGAGGGAAAAATACCTTTGGAGAGGCCGAGACTTAGATGGGAAGATAATATTAAAATGGATTTGAGGGAGGTGGGATATGATGATAGAGACTGAATTAATCTTGCTCAGGATAGGGACCATTGGCGGGCTTATGTGAGGGCGGTAATAAACCTCCGGGTTCCTTAAAAGCCAGTAAGTAAGTAAGTAAGTAAGTAAGTAAGTAAGTAAGTAAGTAAGTAAGTAAGTAAGTAAGTAAGTAATTAAGTAAATGCTTTCTACACATTCACTTTTTAAAAATCTATCTACTTACATTTATTGACATATTGTTCTGAAATTTTTTTCTGCTGTTTCAGTGTATTCCAATATTTGATAATTTACATTCAATACTGTGTAGTATAAAGTATGATTGGACCTAAAAATGTTTCATTCCCTAATATGCATGACTTTTCTTTAAATTTGGAATGATCGAATTGAATAATTTTTAGTTCAAAAGATAATTAGAGCTTGAGCAATCTAAATTCCAATTATGTTTTACCATGTCATAAGCTACCCTGAGAAAAACAATTATTAAAAAATTTGTGAAATTATAGCACAGGATAGGAATTATACTGATATCGAAATAATAATAATAATAATAATAATAATAATAATAATAATAATAATAATAATAATAATCCGTGGCGCTACAGCCCGTGAAGGGCCTAGACCGACCAGCCGGCTGCTGCCCACACGTCGATGCAGACGTGGACGATCATCCAACCAGAATAGAGATATCGTGTGGTTAGCACGATGATCCCCCCAACCGTTATAGCTGGCATTCGTAACCGGATCTCGCTACCTATCGTAGCTCCCCAAGTGCATCACGATGCTGGGTGGGCACCGGTCCCATATACTGACCGAAATTTCATGAGAAAATTTCTTCTCCCATGAGGACTCGAACCAGCGCGCATACCGTAACGCGAGTCCTAGGCAGGATGCCTTAGACCGCGACGCCACGGCGCGGGAAGATATCGAAATATTAGATAACATAAAATTAATATGAATAATTAATAATGCTGATATTACTTACACTATAACTTCGAAAATTTGCATGTATGTACGAAGTAATGCTCAGAACTAGTATGCAAAAAAAAAAAAATTACTGTATGTTTTATAGTTTAGAAATTACCAAAATTCAGTTCAGCTCCTCCTTAAGCACCATAACGAAACAAAACTAAGACCAACGCGCCAAACACGTGGCGGTATCTTCATAAACAGTACACGCGACTATGCCAAACCTGTTCTCATTAGTATAGTGCCGGTACAGTAGAGTAAAAATCAGTGGTGGGGGAAGGCGAGTGGTAGAGTTACTATCCACTGTGCAATCCTACTCTACTCTACCATGATCAAGTACACTACCAATTACGTTTACGTTGATAGAGTTAAAAGGATAGTTAGTACTTGACCAAGTTCTCTACAGCTAACTCTACTAACGAAAACTAGGCTGAGTTGACAAGTGTTGCCAGCGGCTGGAAATACAGTTGTCATGTGGATCGTGATGCGCAAATTAACGTGATTACTGCATGCAGACACCTGCACCGAGTATCCTTGATAGCTATCTCTGTTATTTATTTACTTGAGTGCAAAAAATGCACAGTCTACACCCGCCCGTGACAAAGATGCTATCATGATCGTGTACTTTACTTTTCCAATTATCAAAAGTAAATGTTAAGTCTTTGAACGATCTGGGAGATGATCATCCCTTCAACACACGCGTTCGGATAAATTTTACCCCAACAATATGCAAAAGTATTTTCAACAATGACTAATAACAGCTTGTATTATTTTCATATTTATAGTGTCTCTCAAACAAATATAGTACATTGTTGTGGCATATTATTGGTGATTTTAGTTTCAGAGGAGTAATCATCGTTTTTGGGATTGGGATGAATTTCTACCCCACGAGTATATTCAGGTAAAGTTAAACTTCAAGGTATAACAAATTAGGAGACTATATTTAAGCCATACTTTGAACTCAACGGAAAATTAATAACTGCTTTAATGAAGACGAATAGTATAACAAATTGAAAGTGACGAATATGATAGTGACAATGATCATTTAACAGCTAGTCACCACTATAGTATATATGACTAGAAAGTATGGAAATTATTATTGTTGTTGATGTAGGTGATTCTATATACATAGATAAGGAAGACACTGAACAAAAATTAAATTGAACCCCTTCGAAACAGAATAAGAGCCCTTAACAAAGTCACTCATTTACCTGGCAGCAAAGAAAAAGCTCGTAAAGCTAAATCACCACTGGAAATTTGGTTTTGCCTCGTTGATGATGACACAAATTCCACAAATATCTACCTGCATAATTAGAGGATAATTCAGCCAGGAACGTGACGCTTGACTAACAAATTCAGCAGAAATAAAGGCACGTTTAAGTCTCTAGTATTTTGCTGAGAGTCAAAAACCATCCTGCCAAAACGCCAAAGACCTTCGAGCTAAACATGGTACAGGTATCCCAAGAAAGACATCCGGTTGTCGTTGTGGAAACAACCATAGAAGCATAGTTTGCAAAACTATTAACAAACGTGTGTCAAAACTATCAAAGGAAAATAACTTTTAGTTATGTTGTGTGAAAAATATGCTAATCATGAGCCTGAATCTGGTTTCTCCGAGTAAGTTATGTTTTGTGAGGTTTAGACAATGTAATAAATTAAGCCAAGCAGAATAATTATGTTGAAATATAACTGAGCTAATGTAAAGTGAGAGTAACTTATATTCAGTTTCTTTCTATAGCTAATGAGTGATAGAAAATTGTGTAACAATTTAAATGAAGCTAGAAATAAATATTTAGATTATGTAAACTACAAGAAAACTCATATTCATAACTGTTTCTGATATTAAAATGACCTAAAATCCTGGGGAAAGAATATACTGCACATGTGTGCTGATGACACACAATTGTACGCGTATGGTGAACGGCTATGATCAACTAAAAAAACAAATTTCTGCAATCCAACAAAATTCCCATAAAAACTTTGACAGTCTCTGATTAACATGAAAAAAACCGCATCCAGATATCATGTCTCAATAATTTGTTATTTACATCTGAATTTGTAAAGGTTTGATGTGGACACCCTGTATTATTCTGTTTTTTTTTTCATTCTGAATGCGCAAAGTAATACATAGTTTTAATTAGTAATAACTCTTTGAAATTAAGATTTCCTAGTCGTAAATGCCATAATTCAAAACACACTTGACATCGTCTACTTTTCCAATAACGGAGTTCTGCACTGTGTTAAGAATTCAGTCTTCCTGGAAGAGTTATTTTAGGGATACACTCACACAATCTATTTCCACGCTGTGTATGTTGACGATCGTCTATGTAGGTGGCGAGACATCTTGAACCAATATTCACATAAACGTTGCAAACCAGAGGTCTGCATCGGACGTTTTCGCTCGAGCGCCAAGTAATTCAAAGCATAATCCGATAGGTAGCGCACAAGCATGATGGGTAAATGCATAATGTCATCAGCGAATCACAAGACGCACACGTTTGTAAATGTAGCCGACCTGCAACGTGATTGGCTGCCGGAAATAAGAGCGACGAGACTATACGATACATATTGTGCCATCTCCTGAGATATTCAACATCATCTTCTCTGTCGATTTCAGATTTCAACAAAATTGCCATCAGCAACCAAAAAAACGCATTTAAGCAAAGCCAACAAAATCCCTATAAAACTTTGACAGTTTTGATTAACATGCAAACACCGCATCAAGATATCGTGTTCCAATAATTTGTTATTTACATCTGAAATTACATTTAGGTTTCATCTGGACACCCTGTACTCTGTTCTGAATCTGCGAAGTAATATTTGATTTTTTGTTTTGAATTATTCATTTTTAGTTACTAATAATTGAAGACTACTTTGGAAATAACTCTGGGTCATATGCAGAATTTGTATAACAAATGGCGTCCATCAATTCTTACCCTTCCCATTATTACATTTACAACGACAAAGTTATAAATTCCTAACAGTGAGTAGTTTCAATACTAATGTAGTAAACGTCACAAGAATTATTTTCTTCATGTGGAATATTTCACGAGAATAAAATAAAATTCTCATAGTAACAGCTAAAATGCAGTGTCCATACTAGTTAAAGTTATGAAATGGAGCATGATTATGTCCAGATAAATGTTTGTTTAATAATGTAATTGATAAAAAAATAAAAGAAACATTTGATATTATCAAAACTTATTCATTTATGTCTGAGTTTATATTTCCTTAAATATGATTGCATAATTACTCTAGTCCAGTAAGTCAGTCAGGTCTGTTACACCATTCTGTTCCTATGGATACACAGTTGAAAAAGAAATCCCATAGATGTCAGCTCAAGCCAAGATGATGCACAAAGAGTCATTTTGATTAAACTGCTATGTTTACCCATTTTGATTTGGCGAGATTGTGTGTCAAACTCTTGCTTTGTGTTTACTCTGTCAGATCTGTTTGTGTTGTGTTTTCCACAAATAACAACATAGACCATAAGGTCAAGAGCAAGAGGACATAATAGTGCACGTGTGCAGTAGTTAAGTTGCTATTTTGAAGATTTTAAGCAAAAAAAATTTAGTTTTGTTTGCTTTGTCAAGTCTGTTACCTGTCAGATCTGTTACCCCGTCATGTCTGTTAAATCATTCAAAACAGTGCTGTAAAGCAAGGTGAGTGTACAGTGGTTGATTACTATGGCAGACATTGCACTACATTAATGCATGCAGAATATGAACTAAATAGTACTTTAATTTTGACGTTCTCAATCGTCCATTTGTTATACAAATTTTGGAAATGACCCAACTACGTTACAGCTTGAACTTCCGTAATATTGCTTTTTTAAATAATTTGTTAATGTCTCCATTATTTTCGAGGCCGCGCATGTTGAACTCCGCATTTCTAGTCTCCATGGTAAATGTTGCCTGCGCGGTCCGCAACGCCTGCCCTTAATGGATTTTCACTGTGATCGGACTTGCAATAAAAGTTAATATGTTAGTTGCAACATCCTAATCTGCAGCTTAGGGAATTATAACCCTGCTCTTGATAAACATAAACGCCTGAAGTATCTAGCACGGAACGACAATGTGCCTTACAGACAACCCAGCGGGGTAATAAAATCAAATGACAGAACTCTGCGGTAACGTAGAGCCACTTGTCTACTTCAAGAATAATTTTACGTGGTAAAGTAAAAATTCTGTATCTGTGTTTATGTTGCAAATCATAAAATTTTAATAATAATAATAATAATAATAATAATAATAATAATAATAATAATAATAATAATAATGGTTTATTTTAACTGGCAGAGTTAACGCCATTCGGCCTTCTCTTCCACTCAACCAGTATGATAGAAAATTACTACAATGCTATGAATATAACATAATTAATACAATACATACAAAGCAATACAATATTACAATACAAGACAATATAATACAATGTCAATTCTTTTCATCTTCACAACACCAATGAAATAATTATGTAATAATAATAATAATAATAATAATAATAATAATAATAATAATAATAGTAATAATAATAGTAATGACAGTCATACCTAAATTAAATTAAATTATTAAACTCGATCACGATTATAACTTCAATTTGACTGCGTCCGTAAGAAATCGTTTAGCCTTTTCTTGAAAGTGGTTATTGCCTGGCAGCCCCTAATCTCCTGAGATAGACAATTCCTTTCACGGGGGACTGAAACAGTAAAAGAGGATGAATAGTGGGATGTTCTGTGGGCAGGAATTGCTAGGATTTGGCTCTCCTGTGACCTGGTGTTTAGATTGTGATTGGAGGATAAGTATTTAAACCGGGAACGAAGATAATTTGGAGTAGAAGTGTGGAGAACTCGAAACAGAAGAGACAGCGAATGAAGTGTTCTACGGTTACTAAGTTGCAGCCAGGATAAAGATTTGAACGAGGGTGTAATGTGGTCAAATTTGTGAGCATTGCTGATGAATCTGACACACATATTGTGCACACGCTGCAGCTTGTTCGAAAGGTCAGTTGTCAAGTCTGTAAGTATTACGTCGCAATAGTCAAACAGTGGTAGTACGAGGGTTTCCACTAAAGTCTGTTTTAATTCTGGCGGGAGGAAGTTTTTGAATGGGTTAAGAGAATGCATGGTATTTATCAATGCAATTAATAATCCTTCTATAGTCGATATGACCTCGTCCAACCCCCCCCCCCCCCACAATTCTATAGAGTCATAAAGCAAGCCAATTGGCTTGTCAGTACGACAACTCATCTTGCCCAAGTTTTTTCCGTGGTTTTCCTCGGGCGTTAAGAAAACTGTCGGGATGATACCTAAGAAATGCGTCACGAACCTACTCCGTTCCCTCCAAATTCCCTTCACCCCATTTATTTAGCTTATCTATTCGAACTTACCGACTTCAATGTCTCCGTTGGGGTCGCCTTCTTCCGCTTCTCGCCGCGCTGACCTCAATTTCGCTGAGCCACCCTCTCTCCCCTAGCTCCTGGATCTGCGCACGATCCAATATTATGAAGCCTGCCATACATTATTACGCCTCAATAAACAGCTACCGCCATATTTATTCCTGCTTTCTCATAGTCGCCATAATACAAATTAATTATTTCTATCTTTAACAGAAATGTAAATCTTTAACAGGGAACATAAATATACTGCTAGTTGACGGGGCTAACGGCTTCATGGCTGGGTCCCTGGTTCCAACAAAGCGCACTGGTTCTCTGCTTGACGAGACAATTACTCTGGTTGCATTATAATTTCACTTTGGCTCCACCCCTATCTGATTGATTGACTTTTTTATTTTTCGTTGCGTATCCTAACAATTTTACCATATGGCTTTCGCATAAGATGTTTTCATATCAAAACATTTCGCAATCTACACGGGTTTGACGTCACATTAGGTCTAAGAACGTCTCATGAAACTCAGTATTATAGTGAAACTGTAGAGCAGCCATGGCGAAAATGTGACTCACGAGCACATTGTGGCTCGCAATGATAGCTGTGCATTTCTCTTGCTTCCTACCTCCCCCAACCCCCACCCTCTCACTCGCTGGAGTCAAACTCCGTTCCATTTGAAATTGTCTCTGACTTGCGAGTGGCGTATCGTCGCAATGTCTCTCTCGAAACCACGCACCTCTAGAAAAACAGGATGGGAGGACTCATTTTTTTGCTGCCAATATGATGTGAATATTAAATGTATTATGTGTTCAGAAGTATTACGAGGAAAACGGTTGTAATAACATAAAACGGCATTACACTACATGTCATCCATGAAATATTAAAAGGTTAAGTGTTGTTATTATTATTATTATTATTATTATTATTATTATTATTATTATTATTATTATCATCATCATCATCTCTGTACGTCGATCATTTTTCAGCAGATGTAAGAATAATGCGGTTATATCTTCAATTTAAACTCAGAGATTTACAACGTGATGTTAAATGAAAGCTAGATGTAAGGACTTGACAAATGTTGAACTTTCAAATCTTTGCCAAAAAATAAATATCCGAAGCTTCGTTCTTTCGCTTGCTCCGTTGAAGCCATGTTCGCTACAACTTACGTTTGTGAAAAATTATTTTCAAAAATGAAAATAGTAAAAACCAAATTTAGATCACGACTGACAGACAAATACCTTCGTGAACAACTATGACTGACAGTAAGTGACATAATTCATGATTTTGAAACTCTGTAGCAGAGACATTCTGAAGACAGTTAATTTTAGGTTGTGATAATGTTCATTTATTGTTCATTTCTTTCTTCGTTACACGTACTAAACATTAGTTTGTAGCCTTGTACTGTATAAAATTATATTTAAGTGCTTGACGAAAGGAAAATGGAAATCCGTTAATAAGTCAGACAGTTGCTTCACTTCCCCTTCGGGTGTCCGCCCCCCTCCATAGGTGCTATACACGTTGTAGGTTACACAGTGGCTCGGCGCACGATTACATTTTCGCCACGGCTGCTGTAGATAATAAAATTATTGTAGCAGTGTCTTTCTTGAAAACCACTAGGAAAGGCATGCTCTTCTTTTGCTGGTGGTTCGAGCACCGGCAAGACTGTTGAGGTGTTCTGTCTTCATTACAGCGCATGCTAATGACTGGCTGAAGGCACGTTTAGAGCTCGGAGCGGGGGCTGCCGACGAATGGAAATGAATTAGTGCCGGCAGAGGATACCACGTGACGCTAGCGTTCGCTGCCGTTTAACCGCGGCCCAATTATTCACGGAAACTTAAGAATTCTGAGTCGGACGGGAACATTCATTTGTCAGGAATTAGATTCGGCAAATTTCATCGTTTCTATGACAACAAGTGGAAGGAATTCCTTGCAATTAGCATTCTTAACAACTTCTCGGCGGCTGCGCGGCCAAGGTCGGGCTACTTATGGAAATGTGTGGAATATTTTAACTTCATGAAAAATGCAAGCAGCAAGCCAAGAGGTCGCGCTCTGCCTTATTATTTTGTAAACCTGGGTGGCTTGTGCCGTAACTCACGCCAGGGAGTCCAAACCGCGGCTGTGCCTGAGAGCAACTAAACGTAGAGGACGAGGAGGAGAAGAAGAAGAAGAAAAGAAGAAGAAGAAGAAAAGAAGAAGAAAAGAAGAAGAAGAAAAGAAGAAGAAGAAAAGAAGAAGACGAAAAGAAGAAGAAAAGAAGAAGAAGAAGAAGAAGAAAAGAAGAAGAAGACGAAAAGAAGAAGAAAAGAAGAAGAAGAAGAAAAGAAGAAGAAGACGAAAAGAAGAAGACGAAAAGAAGAAGAAGAAAAGAAGAAGAAGAAAAGAAGAAGACGAAAAGAAGAAGAAGAAAAGAAGAAGAAAAGAAGAAGAAAAGAAGAAGAAGAAGAAAAGAAGAAGAAGAAAAGAAGAAGACGAAAAGAAGAAGAAGAAAAGAAGAAGAAAAGAAGAAGAAGAAAAGAAGAAGAAGAAGAAGAAGAAGAAGAAAAGAAGAAGAAAAGAAGAAGACGAAAAGAAGAAGAAGAAAAGAAGAAGAAAAGAAGAAGAAGAAAAGAAGAAGACGAAAAGAAGAAGAAAAGAAGAAGAAGAAAAGAAGAAGAAGACGAAAAGAAGAAAAGAAGAAGAAGAAAAGAAGAAGAAGAAGAAAAGAAGAAGAAGAAAAGAAGAAGAAGAAGAAGAAAAGAAGAAGAAGAAAAGAAGAAGACGAAAAGAAGAAGAAGAAAAGAAGAAGAAAAGAAGAAGAAGAAGAATAGAAGAAGGAGAAAAGGAGAAAAGAAGGAGAAGAGAAGAAGAAAAGAAGAAGAAGAAGAAGAAGAAGAAAGGGAGATAAAAGAAAAAAGAGAAGAGGAACCAGGAAAAGGAAATGAAAGAGGGGAACAAGGCGCTGTACAAGAAAGAGGAAAGGGAGAGAAATAGAATGAAATGTAAAGTAAAAGTAAATGGAGGAAAGGAAATCGAATAAATAAAAGAAAGAGAAAGAAAATAACTGTAGAAGAAAGGAAATAACTAATATGGAAAGATAACGGAAAGAAGAAGTCTAAGGGCAGATTCCACCATCCATATTTAAATTTAAGGCTTCATTAAATCTTGATTTAAGTAAGACACACTTTAAAGACCCGATTTTGACCACTTAGCTAATTTAATTCTATGAAAAATGGCTGTGAAACCACAGTTTAGTATATACAGTTGCGAAGCTCAATACTTACTAAATATGCAAACATAGACAGTTGAAATATGCATCCATAGATAGTTGCTAGCCACCAGGATCGCTACTATCGCCTCATCACAGACTCTTTCCCTAGCAGACGATAAAATGTATTGTACTTTTGATATCATATTCTTTTGAAAAATTAAAACCTTCCACTATTGAAATACGAAATACATAAGGTTTATATATTATTATCATAAAGTATATATTATATTTTGCCAGCTATAACGGCTGGGGGGATCATCGTGCTAACTACACGATACCTCCATTCTGGTTGGATGATCGTCCACCTCTGCTTCGACATGTGGGCGTGAGGCCAGCAGCCGGCTGGTCGGTCTAGGCCCTTCACGGGCTGTAGCGCCACGGATTATTATTATATATTATATTCTATAAACTCACCTTCCTGTATCTTTCGGAAGGATAACTCTGACCTCTTTTTCTTAGAATTTATAGTGCAACAAAACGTCTCCTTGTCCCATATTATTACTCAAAATATTGTATTTTAGCCATTTACAGTTATTACAACCGATAACGAACATTTCACAGTTTACACAACTTTTCACAACAATGCGAAATATGGCACAGTCAATGCCTTTTCGCTCTAGACCAGGCCGTAATGTTTGTTCGGGTTTTCTATTTCAGTGTATGGAGCTCAGTGAATTAATGTATTATAACTTTATTGCGTATCATAGCTAAGTTTTATTTAGTGGAATGTGTCCATAAGTTCCGTTTACTTCTTGTTGCATAATATGTTGCAGAAATAATTACAAAACTGTCTTATTTTAATGTGAAGAGAATTTTACATGTTAACATAATCTTTTCGCATCAACATTTTAAGTTTAGAATGGAAGCTATTTTGAGATTTAATAAAAAGAATTTATATTGTGATTTTAATATAGCACATCTACTTTCCTTCATAAAGACAGAAAATTTATCATACCACTCTTATGAAATTAGTGTACGTACGATTGCTACTTAGTCTCTTAGGTAGTAGATGAATACAATAATTCAGTACTCAATTGTAGTATTAAAATACAGACAAATTGAATGTGCGGGGTATCATACATGACATTATGCTTAATTATAATGTATGATTGCGAATTTAGGAATATAAGATATAGTAAACATAACCTATAATTTTTCCATATGAATGGCAGGGCATTGGAGATTACTAAATTTAGACAGAAAGCGGCAACTGGTACAGTAAACATAACCTATAATTTCAACATATCTAAATATCCGTGCGGTGCAACTGAAAATATTGAATCGTGCACAAATGAATGTACAAGAATTTCGCAATATTTAATCGAAATAAAGGCAGGTATTACACATACGAACAACGTAATTTTCACACCAAAAATAATATTACACCTTAACTCGCAAGGAATTATGTCTGAAGTGTCTCCTGATCATTGTTTTAAATTTTATTAATGCAATTACACTACATTTCAGAGATACATCTGTTACTTTTTATGCATTCCAATTAATTTATATGGTTGAAACGCCGCCCTTCGTGATCGGGTTAAGCGAGTCACATGGTCTGCCTTACGGCCTGTATTAAATCACGATGGCAGTGACACAGTCTGTTGTTCCTAGTACACACAGCGCTCCAAGCGGCTAGCAACTATCGCGAAAAATGCAAAAAATCGCCCCAAGCTTCGCGACTGTATATACTAGACTGTGGTGAAACTGTCAACGGATTATGTATTTGATAACAAAGTGGATAATTATGATTTTCTTGTGCAAAATAAAGCACAAAAGTGTATTAGAAAAAGAAATTACTTCTTTACTGTACTCGACAAAGAATTTACTCTCCGTTTTCGCCTGAGTAAAAGTTCAGATCTCGAAATCCTGGAGAAGATTGAACACAGACTGAAGTCAGAGACAGAAAAGTGAAGACATGTTCCATGCTTTGCTATACATTTTAACATTCACTGTATTAATTATTTTTATAAAATTTTGAAGTTTCATAACACTAATCAGCCTACTAGACCGTTGAACTTCATGAAATTCCATGTTTTTATTGATTTGCCATATTGAAAGCTAAAATTGTATCTTTGTCGATCACGGTTTTACGTTCGAATGAAGCTAACTTTATTTTGCATAAATGCATATGTCGAGGGTTTTCCCTTTTAAATGCATATAATTTTAATTTTGCATATTTAAGTGCATATATTAACCTCTTTCCTTGTTTTGTCTAATTTGTCAAATTCCAAATTTCCCTCTGATAAAAATAAAAATAATTTCCAAGAAATATAAAAATTATGTACGAAATAAAATCAATAATTTATTCATTAATTACCGTAGAGGACATGAAATTGCTACTACTGCTCTCATTTCATAGAAAAAAAAGTGCGACAATAAAGTCAAGTGGAGTGTACATTTTCATTTCAGTAAGTTTTACTACACAACCAAGCAGTGGGAACTTAATTGACCACAACTTGGAAAAGTTGCCAATAACTGGAATATTTTTTGCTGTACATAAATCATGCACTATCAGTAAAGAGAAGAGTTAGGTTCTTACCCCTAACATGTTATCAGGCTCCGAGTCAAAAAAGAATAGATTTCATAAAGATTTGGTTGCTTGATGGCAATTATTATTTTCATTTATATAAAATTAGTAAATCAAATAAACTTATAAAGTGTATTTCTGTTGCACGTATTTCAATTTGTAGCGAATATTTCAATAGTTTTTTTCTGCATAGTTGCATGCATATTTTAAGGTTTGTTTAGAGGATAAGGTTCCGTTGACTACTAATTACAGTGCGCAAAATTAATTGCCGTACATAATTGCTGTTAGATGCGGTCACTAACGTAACTTTTGTATCCGAAAATCACATCTCACTGGAAACTAATCTTCTGCTGATTTGAATCGGATCAGAAGGCTTTGCCAAACTATATTCAGCGACATAATAATTCTGAACAATAATTCAAACATGATATGTGTGAGAGTTATTCACTAAAATGCTGTTTATTGGTTGTAAAGCACATTCATTAGTAAATTGTTATTTATTTTCTAGAAACCACGAGGTTTCTCGTATCAGTTTTCTTATTTTCTACTGTTATTTTTTTGTATTGCATCACTCATGTAAGCAGTTCTTTATGGCCTTCAAATAAAAATTGATCCTCTTATCTTTTCCCGCTTTCTGCACTCATATTTAATCAATAACAATGCTCGTACGTTTTTTTGATCGTCATGTTTTCAAGGTCTCGTGAAATCGGCAGCGGTTCTGCACGTTCATTTATGGTATAAAAACGTGAAAAATGCTTGATTCCTCCTTAAAATGTGTTCTATTGACCATATGACAGTAATAAATCGTCATCAGCAATATGACAATTTGACACCGTGAAACGCGGAAAGATTTAAAAGAGGACTTATACAGGGACATCATTTTATTTTTACTAACATTTTTCATATTAACCTGGCTATGCCTTTGGATTAATGATTCAGACCCGGAAACACAGTTTGCTACCTCTTTCCACGACTGGAGTTCGATGGTACTGGCGTAAAATACAAACAAATCATTTTACTAGGTATAGGAGGGACGAAAAGTAGTTCATCCATTTACGTAAAGTAGGAAATATCGCGATTTTGAGTTCGATAATTTTCATTAGGTTTTGTTTAATCACAATACAGTACAGTGTTAACAATAAGTGTTTTTACTCACGAATTGAGTTATCCATGCGAACGTATTCATTATGCAGTGTATATTATACTGTCTACAGCACATTAGCATACAATATAGAGAATGAAGTTAAATTGAAAAATAACCATAATATGGATATTTAAATATGTTTTTTTTTAAATGGTAGCCGATCATTTCGATACAGGTTTCAGATCTTTTGTGTCTATTATCGCACTATAGACTATTGCATCTAATTCCAATTACCAGTTTCGTCCTTCGTACTAGTAACTCATGTTGAAATAATTCTGTACCTACTCTATAAAAGAGTACCTTACGTACTGTAAATTCAGTCTTCACTTCTGCCCGATCCGAAAAGATAAAATTATTCAGACATGCTATCTACTGTCCGTCCAAGTGGTTATGTAGCAGGATCTTAGAAAGGGGGGCAATCACGTGACAGTTAATTACTCAACGAGGCCCTTTTATTTAAGTTATTTTAAACAGTTGTATAATATTAATTAGACGTCCAATTAATTCCTAACAGAAATTAATGTTTTCAGAAAAGAGCTAAGAAAGCTCAGCCACTAGTCTTTACAGTGGAGCGAGCAGAAGCAGATGGGGGAAATTGGGTTGCGACGTAGGCAAACGGACGACAGTACCTGTGCGAAAATATGATTCAATATTGGAAGTTTTCGTCACTGGAAAACGCGAACATATTTCTGAAACGTACTATACTCATTAACTCAGTACTGCGGCCTTGGTTCTGTGTGGATAGTTGGAACTTCGTTAGTAGAAGGGGTGGGAGTGAAGTACATTAAAAAACTCAGGTACAATAAAAATTGAAGTAAAAATAAAATGATGTCCCTGTACTTAATGAGGAATTCAATAAGTGTGACTTAACTCAATTTTGGTGAAATCGGCCCTACGAATAATTGAAAGAAAAAGGTAAACAAGAGCGATAAGAAAAGAAATCTTTTCGTTACAACGATAAGGCTTCGTAGTGTGTTCCGGTGTCACTTCATGTTCATCCAGGGTTTGCTCGGTTTCCCAGGATCTCTTTTTCCTTTCGGTTTTAATGAAGAACTTCTAGGGATACGTTTATAATGCATTCCTTCTAAATTCTCTGTAATAGTGAATCCTTTCCTCCAGCAACAATACGTTCAGTTTATTCCTTACATCTTTATATTTAATTTTGTTTAGTCTGGAGCAGGAGTTCTCAAATTTTTTGAGATTTCGTTCACATTTTCCTTACGACGCCCGTCTTTGTAAAAAAAAAATTCGATTTGGTGATTTTTTTAAAAAGAAAATGATATTTTGTGCGAGATCGTGCGTATTTGCTTGGTTTCCGCACAAAACCAATCCGCGGAAACTCTAAAATTCCACTTCCGGTATTCCCAACCTAACACACACAACAATTTCCTTCTTCTTACCGCTTAAGTGACATATTGATTTTACTGCTTTAGGCTTTTAATATATTATTTTTAGAGACGTTCAATATAGTAATAATTATAAATTGGAAACTTACCACTGCAATTTCACCTAAATTGCACCGTTAATTATTGTTTTTAAATATTTGCAAAAATTAAGTAAACTCTACAACTCCACTAAAGTTACTGCATTCGTGATGCAAGTAACATTAAGAAAGCCGTGAAAAAATCAACAAGATTCCAGACTCATCATAGACTGGGGAAAAAAATACAGACGTATATCGGTCTGCTGGAATATAGTAAACACAGAAAACATTTTAAAGCAACAATGTTGAAGGTAGATATTTTTGTTTTGCAAA
This sequence comes from Periplaneta americana, assembly GCF_040183065.1. Lineage (NCBI taxonomy): Eukaryota > Metazoa > Arthropoda > Insecta > Blattodea > Blattidae > Periplaneta > Periplaneta americana. The sequence continues at coordinate 183,633,415 of NC_091124.1, forward strand.
TTTGCCGTCATTGAACAGAAATCAAGATGGAGATTTCATTGCAACTAATTATAAATTCCTCTTTCAGATATGTAATAAACGATCTTCGCACAAAATAATGTACGATACACGAGCGGTATGTTTTCTTTAAATTCTCGGAAATTAAAAAAGCTCAACTACGTTTCGCTTTTTCAAACTTTTCCTCGAACATGAAAACTTCAACATACCGCTCTTGTAACGACTATTACTATTACATCACTAGCTTATATTCTGTCAAATTTAAAGATACAACATTAAAATAAAATTAATATGTACATGTACTGAAAATTTACGTGTTGCATTTCATTATACAGTACATTATAAGCCTACTCGTAGATTCTATTAAATATATTAAAGGTGATACGTTACTATTAGTGTTCATACAACTGTAACACATCACCTTTAATATATTTCATAAAATTAATGACCACTGTATTATTGACCTGAGATGTGTGTTTATCATTAAATATCGTAAATTCTAGTTTCCCCATATAGCCACGACGTCTCAGGTAAAGATCGGAGATGCACCAGGGCGTCGCGACGCACAGTTTGAGTACCTCTCGTCTAGAGTAACTTTTAACCGAGCCTAGAAATCTCATTTCAATAGCCTGCAATTCTGCAGTGATTGGGAAAAATGGCATAAGTCAGTTTGCACAAACATTTTCTATTAATTTATTGACAACTTACGGAACATCTGCTCGCTTGAGAAAAGAGACATAAGTATTTCTCCCATTACAATAATTCATACAGAAGAAAATCAAATCGACATAAACCAATGTGAAGACAGTTTTTTTCCTTCTGTGCAGTAAAATTAACATTTTTGATTTGTGCCACTTTTCCCGAGCACTACAGAATTTTCATACAGCAATTTGTCACCGTTCAAGTCTCCGATCCATACAGTAAGACAGGTACTGCTGTTAATAAAATGTCTATATCGACCTGCAAGGATACGGAAATTTTAACGTTTCCACGTGAGAAGTTTTTCTGCAAACCCTGACGTGACTCCTGGTAAAGGCTGGTTCACAATAAACCGGAAACGAGAATCGGAACGAAAACGAAAACGGTAAAATTGTTAAAATGTGTACATTTAAATGTGAGCATTCACAATTAACGAAAAGCTTGCCGGAGCCCGGGATCGGAAACGGAGAGTTGGCCAAGTTTTAACTTTGGCGTTCACGTTTCCGATCACAGCCCACTAGATTCATTCTATTTCCATGTAAAAGCTATTTTATCGTCATATATTTTGTAGGAAGAAGACCGTGACATAACCTATGCATTATTTTGCTCTGTGCTGTGCATCATGGAGCAAGTTTTATTTGACGAGATTCTAATATCGAAGTTCGTTAACCTGTGTTTATGTTGGCTGCCTTGTATTCATGAGAGAACGTCATTGGTCAATTATACATAAATAACATCAGAATGCGTAAAATAGACTTTACATATAGTTATTGACATGCATATCGATATGCATAGTCATCTACGTTCTCGGTTTATTGTGAATCCAAAATTTCCACATTCACGTCCTCTGCTTCTCGTTTTAATTCTAGTTCTCGTTCCCGGTTTATTTGAACCAGCCTTAACTATATTCCAGTAAACTCTGGCATCACTCGAGTTCGCTTGCTTTCTCGGGATGTACAAGTAGTTACGTCTAGGATTGCCAACTTTTTTGAAGAAAATACGGGAGACTGAGGAATCGACAAAATTTCACATAGAAAATAGACAAATTATTCGGTTGAGTTACTAAAAACAACTTTATTCTACACTCCGGCAGCCAGGCTTAAATTAAGAGCATTTTGAGGCAGATTTTATCTCGCGTAATAGTCGAAGTCGATTGCAGTTTTCAGCTCTGGTTTGGTTAAATGTGTCGTGCTCATTTTTCGAGCAAGTGTCCAATTGTTCATAAGATTAAACACCCTCTTTGTATGAGCATTACTACTTGGTATGCTGAGAACAAAAATGGTCAGTTTTTTTTTTTTTTTTTCAAATTTATACGAGTAACATTAACATGGCTTGATTATAAACATGTGAGCACTAAAACCCATTTCTGGCAAGCATTATTTTCTATGAACACTGCACATTTTAGTTCATCCCTTGAACAACAAAATTCATGATATAAATCATCATTCAGGCAAAATCAAATGTTTAGAATAAAAATGTTAAATTATGCAAAAATAAGGGAGAAAAATGCTAGAAGAGAAGAATAATATTGGAGCCGAGAGACTGTTAAAAATTACGGGAGAGTTGGCAACCCTAGTTACGTTACACTCGATGAGATAAGCACAACTACCTGGACGAGTCCATTATAACATAGGGGTGCATATTTATGTATAAACTATAAGGACAAGTCCATTAACTATATATAGAGGGGTTTTTACATTATTTTGAAAGGCTTATGTACATCAGTAATGCTTCGTCACGAACTCTAATCGGACATATTAAATAAAATACGGTACAAAAAATTGGCCTCAATTTGGAATGACTATAATTTTACTCTTTTAGTGTTAAAAAAATTACATAGTGTGTTTTATCATTATAATTATAGCAGAGCGTCTAGAATAGAAAGTGTGCTAACTCGGCGAGGGTCTAATGGGACTTTTAAACCCACTAGTGTCGCCACGGCGACTGAGCGAAACATTTGCGTGGCGATCGTTTTTAGACTCCAGTTTCCCTCTTAATACTGTGGATAGAACAGACAGAACTCGCTCTGGTATGGAATTAAACAGATATTTCTTGCGGTGTTCGGGTGATTTTTATTATGCCGTTTATGTGAGGGAGTAGTAATGTAACTAATTGTTACGTTCTTGGTGTAAATCCGGTTATATAATCTGTAAGGAAGTAAGACGTTTCTTTTTTCCACCCAAAGACTAGGCTATTTTTCAGAAGTGGTGTAGAGCAATTCCACGGAGACAGAAAACTGTATGCTCGTTCTTATATCTGTAACATCCATTTTTCTGCGGTTTTGATAGTAAGAGCCGATAAATGTATTAGCCTATTGACGGTAAAGAGGTAGGACTTCCACGGAAGAACTGGTGACCGAAACCGGATGCCTTACCACATATTTTCCCGAACTTGCCTCGATACCTTAATAAATTAAAAGAAGAGAAAATCTCCACGAAATCCTTTCTCATAACAATGCACCCTTACCAAATACTATCTGGCTCTGGCAATTCAATCGACGCTAAATAATCCAGTAGTTGATACAGCATCGTTAAATAACCGAGTAAAAAAAACAATTGAACGTGATATCCGAAATTCAGAAGAACATCTTAGCTGGTCTTGCGCTTGTGTGCATGTATGTGCCATTACTCCACACCTGGATGTCTAAAATTGTCTAGTTACTTTGACCGTAATCTCTCTTTTTTTTTACTTGGTTATTTAACGACGCTATATCAACTAAGGGGGTATTTAGCGTCGATGGGATTGGTGATAACGAGATGGTATTTGGCGAGATGATGCCGAAGATTCGCCATAGATTACCTGACATTTGCCTTACGGTTGGGGAAAACTTCGGAAAAACCCAACCAGGTAATCAGCCCAAGCGGGAATCGAACCCTCGCCCGAATGCAACTCCGGATCGGCAGGGAAGCGCCTATAACTGCGACGGTGTCTAGTAATCTCTTCCAGTGAATGAACCCCAGACCAACATTTCAGCTGTTTACTGCGAGTTTTTCAAAATCGATACATTTTTAGAAACATAAACTGTGATGGGTTCGAGGAAAGTGAAAATACAAAAGAATTCAAAGGTGAATAAACGGCCTTGCAGATAAAATGAACTCCAAGACTCCCTCCTCTGCCCTGTACAAAGGATTCTAGCATTAAAGGATTTTAGAAAATATATTACACTTAAATTGCAACACAAAGAACACGTTTGTCTAAGAAAGAACCCTTGAGTTATTTAAGGTGAAAATTCAGAGCACACACGAAATATATTAATTCTTGTGAGATAGCAGATTTAAATATATTCTGACAGAAAAAATTTAACCAGGATCCTCTAGAGCAGCGGGTCCCAAACTTTTTCAGCCACGGAGCCCTTTTTGAAGCAAAAGTTCCTCGTGGAGCCCCAAGAAATGTTTACTTTTTAGTTTTATCTGTCTACGTTCTATGAAACATATTTCACGCGATACATAAACGGAAGTATGTATATATATATATATATATATATATATATATATATATATATAAAGGAAACAATAATAAAAAAGTACTGGATATAATTTATTTAAATCTAGAAAATGATATTAACAAGTAGTTAAGATATTTAAAAAATGTTACAATGTTACATGTACACCCGAAGTTAATGTGAAGAATGTGCCTGTTTCTTGCGACAGAGTTTGTCAATGTCCGGTGTCATAGAAGTCACTTTAAGACGTATATCTTCTTCTGTGTCCAAACAAGTTCGATATTTTGTTTTTGTAGCTGTGTACCTCGAAAAGGTCGTTTCACTGAGGTACACAGTACCAAAAGGCAGTGGGAGAAATTTAGCTTTTGAACTTAATATCAAAAGATCCTCCCTTAACTTAGCCCAAAATTTGATAAATGGTTTGCTTTTAATGATCCCTGACAGTGGCTGTTCGAAACCATGTCTATAAGGACCTCATATCTGAAGCAGTGAGGACTGCTGGTTTTGACATCACTGGAAATGGATCTACAATTCATTCATATTTCTTTAGAATCGATTCCTGAGTGTCCCTTGGAAAGCATGAATGCATATTTTGAAGCAAATTGTCAAGGTGTTCTTGCATAATTGCTATGAATGAGACATTCATTGTTATGTTATTTTCTTCTATAAAGTTTGAAGTCAATGAGAAACGCAAGATCCTTATTGTCGACGCTTTCTATGTAGAACGCTATCTTTTTCTTCAGTGTGACAATTTCGTCATCAGCGTCGAATATAGTCTTCCGTTTACCTTGTTTTTTTTTTTAAGTTGGTTATTTAACGACGCGGTATCAACTACTAGGTTATCAGTTTACCTAGTATGTATGTGCTGAATTAATTTTTGAAAAATGTCTGCCAATTAACATAATTTGTACAACCATTCCTGATCATTGAAATAATCTGCTAGCAAACTGTTCTGGTAATTCAAAAGTGAAGAAACTTCCGTTGGAAGTTCAAGTAATCGGGACAACGCTTTACCGCGCAACAACCATCGCACTCCTGTGTGTAATGTACTAACAATGATTGTGTTTGCTACCCATATCTTCACACAGGATTTTAAGTAGCCTGCACTGCAAAGGTCGTGCCTTAACAAAGGTGATAATTTTGACGGCGTTGTTTAGTACCTGCTTTAATAACGCTGACATTTTTTCGTTGCGAGGGCATGTTATTGTAGTACACAGTGACTACTTGTTCAGTTTTTAAAACTTTCTTGATCCTTGTAACAGCGCCAGCAACAGGACCTACCATGGCCTTTGCGCCATCTGTGCACACGTCAATGCAATTGTCCCACGGTATCGAGTTTCAATGAAGATGAAAAAATTTCAGTACCGCTTGTAGAGGATGGCAATGGCTGCAGAACAAAATATTTCATGAAAGAACCTGGAAATTCATACCACACAAACATCATTAACATAGCTAATCCGGGGAAGACCGTGGATTTGTCAAGTTGTAACGAAAATTTCGTTTAACTGATACGGGAAATCATGATTTTTTACGTCTCTTCATATATTCTGGATTCGATCATGCACAGTGTTATTTGATAAGGGCACATTGGAAATCAAATTTGCAGTTTTCTCGTCCACTTCACTACCTTCACTAATAGTGGTTTCATAAGGGTTTCAGCAAGGGTGAGGTTTACCACCATGAGCCTGGTCATGACTAACCAAGTACGACATTTTCAGTGCTTTCTCGTTGTTTGTTTTTACACGAGCTAAAATTTTGTCTGAAATGCCTGGAGTTCGTCACTTTTTCTTTCGAAGTAGTCTGCAGTTTTATTTGTGAAATTTTGAATTGAGAAATGCCGTCTAAGCTTGGCAGGAGACATAGAACTATTGGGAAAATTTTGTTACATACCACACACTGTGGACGTTCATTAGCAAACTCAGTGAATCCCCTGTCCAAATATATATTTTTAGTATGTTATTTTACGACGCTTTATCAACATCTTAGGTTATTTAGCGTCTGAATGAGATGAAGGTGATAATGCCGGTGAAATGAGTCCGGGGTCCAGCACCGAAAGTTATCCAGCATTTGCTCATATTGGGTTGAGGGAAAACCCAGGAAAAAACCTCAATCAGGTAACTTGAGGTAACTTGCCCCGACCGGGAATCGAACCCGGGCCACCTGGTTTCGCGGCCAGGCGCTCTAGCCGTTACTCCACAGGTGTGGACGTCCAAATATAAATCACAATACTTTCGTTTGTTACTTTCAATACCTCTACACTAGGCATCGTAGACTCTGAGACAGGATCATGTTCAACATATTCCGAACTCAATTCCCAGGAATTCGCACTATCTTCTTTGAAACTAAGGTTATAGCTGTTGTTATCTCTCTTTGACTGAGCACTGGTTGATGGCTAATGACTCTTAGGTCTTAGGGAGCCCGTCTTAAGCCAGAGTTCCGGTTCAACGAAAGTTTAGCTAACACATCTGCTATCAAATTAACAAGCAGGTATACAGTATATAATATAGTTTTTGAGGTAACGTAACAGTCAATAGATTGTAGATTCGACGTACCACGAATAACAAACGCTGCCTGCCCAGTATATGAAAAATAAAATAAATTTCGAGAATCATTGAGTACTTGGCAAACAAGAAAGATCGAGATAGTTCCAGTGACGAGTAGATCTAGTATTAATGCTTCCATGTAGCAGGAAGAACGCAAACTTTCTCAGAAAGTATTTTTCGCTTGATGGAAGTAGTTTTCGTTTTCCCGCTAGAGACTAGATGGAATTAGCAATTTTTGTCATCTTCATAACTCGGAGTGAGACGAATGGCCAACAAGTTTGGGGCTCACATATTCAGTTTTTTCTTAAAACTTCCTTGCAAGAAGACGTTTTCGCGTACCTTTTAATGTATTTCCCCTGTCAATCATTCAGAAGGAAGGGAGGTAAGAAGAATGAGTAGATAAAAGAGTACATCGTGAGAAAGAATAGTAACTGAGGGGGAACAGGAATTGGAAAGGAGTAGAAAGGCAAGAAAATATAGTAGTAATAGTGAGGAGATGCTTCAAGAGAGAAATCAGAAGAACAAGCAAGGAAAAGTACGAAGTCAGAGTATAAAATTAAGTAGATATTGAAGAAGAAAGGAAGTGGGAAATAAATCAAGAATTGGGCAGGATAAGTAGCTCAATTTGCAGAGCGCTGACTTACGATGACTGCGGACCCTGGCTAGAATCCAAGTGGTGGTCGGGTTGGACAAGGCAGAGAATCCTTGGCGGTTTTCTCGGGAGTCTCCCATCTCTTCGCTATCCCGTCGTATCTCTCAATTTCAATATTCTAACCATAATGACAATAACATTAATCAAACGGTGTGGTGTAGTATAGCAGCTGGCGTACAAATGAAATCATTCTGAGGAGGTATAGTACGCTTTCCGGTAAGAGGGATTAATGCAGTCGAACACCATCGGAACCTTAAAGACGTGCAAGCTGAATCGACAGATGGAATTACATAGCTGAGTCACGATATCTACAAGAGCGCGATCGTTCGGACTTCAACATCGTTTTCACGAAATAAGAGCTTAGGCATAATAAACCCATTAGACGCTGTAATACTAGTTTTCGGGCTCCTCCTCCATAACGGAGAAATATTGTAGTAAAGAAAGAAATGGCCGGGGAAGAGAACTTGGGTAAAAAGAGGAAGAAATGAGAGAGGAAAGTAACGTTTAAAGTGAATGCAAGAGTCGGAGAACAGAGAAGGCAGTGGTGAAAGAGTAGCGTAAGTCTAAGGTGAAGGAAGAACAATAAAAGACAAAAAAACTGCAAAGAGGAAAAAGAAAGTAATCAATATTGTTCTATTCTACTAAAGTAAAAAAAAATACTTTCACATAATGTATGAACATCGCATCCACTTCTACCTAGTTGTACAACACTTGATTGCATATAGTTGGCAAGCTTGCTAGACTATTACGAATAACAGTTGTGGAACTGAAGTCAATGGGCAACTTAGTCATGTCAGGGTATCATTAAATAAAGTTTTGCGGTTAGAAAAAGAGCTAACAGTTGTACAATTTATATATTTACTCCCAGAGTACTAAAAGTACTGTCGGTAATTTAACGAGAAATTAATAACAATATGAACACGGCACGACAGATTTTATAGCATTGAATATGTCGTTAATATTATGTGAAAGTCGATTTCACACTTAATTTTCTCCTTTTTAATGCATTGACATTTGTTGAAAGCCTCTCCATCTTCATAACAAACCTCAAGGTTCTTTTTTTGTTGATTGTTTGCTAACTATTGGGTTATTTAGTGAGGTGGAATTGGTGACGGCGAGATGAGGCCGAGGATTCGTTCGTCATAGATTACCTAAAATTCTCCTTACACTCGGCGCGTAGCTCCGAATCAGTACGAAAACGCGCCAGCAGTCTGATCTACGGCGGTGGCTCTGAAGTTGTTGTTCATTATTATTATTATTATTATTATTATTATTATTATTATTATTATGATTATGATTATGATTATGATTATGATTATGATTATCATTATTATTATTATTATTATTATTATGATTATGATTATGATTATGATTATGATTATTATTATTATTGTTATTGTTATTGTTATTGTTATTGTTATTGTTATTGTTATTGTTATTGTTATTGTTATTGTTATTATTGTTATTGTTATTGTTATTATTGTTATTATTATTATTATTATTATTGTTATTATTATTGTTATTGTTATTGTTATTGTTATTATTATTATTGTTATTATTATTGTTATTATTATTATTATTGTTATTATTATTATTGTTATTATTGTTATTATTGTTATTATTATTATTATTATTATTGTTATTATTATTATTATTGTTATTATTATTATTATTATTATTATTATTATTATTATTATTATTGTTGTTGTTATTGTTGTTGTTATTATTATTATTATTATTGTTATTATTGTTGTTATTGTTATTGTTGTTGTTATTGTTGTTATTATTGTTATTATTGTTATTATTGTTATTATTGTTATTATTATTATTATTATTATTATTATTATTATTGTTATTGTTATTATTATTGTTATTATTGTTATTATTGTTGTTATTATTGTTATTATTGTTATTATTATTATTATTATTATTATTATTATTATTATTATTATTATTATTATTATTATTATTAGTTTCCCGTAACAGAACTGCCAGATTATTTTCCATCTTAATTTTTAAGTTTCAAGAAATCAGTGCTGCTCTGTGTGGCTGCATGCGCTGCCTGTAGTGACGTTTGAAGACTGTCCTTCTGTAGGGAAATTTGAAAATAATTTAAAAGTTTATGTAAATTAGGGAATTAAATTGATGTTAAAGTAATTAAGTTCGCACGTAATTAATCAACCTGATATGCACATAATATTCGTAGTTTGAAACTTGATTTAATATATTTCAGTACTAGCCGTACCCGTGTGCTCCGCTGCACCCGTTAGAAATAAATATAAAGTAATTACATAATTAAAATAGGACATTTGATCCCGGGAACATTCGTTTTTGATATAAGGATAAATCGTTTATTATGTTACTTAATTTAAATTGTATTTGCATAATTAAAATGCGATCATTTTGATCCAGAGACCACTCATTTGGTCATAAAAATTATTTTACGAAATACAGGAAACGAATGTACAGAATAGCCTATCAACTTTTCTGTGCATAAGAAGCTATTTTAATCTTACCTGTCCTCAATTCACTCAGAAGTTACTGTAATAACATTATAGCATTATGTCCATGTAGAGAAACTACACTTTCCAATTGTGAATTAATAACTAATTATACAAATCGGTTAATTTAGCTTCCGATATTGCTTCATACAAACACAGAAACATTATCTGTAGGCTATCTTTCATAGCTTTCGATTGTTGCTGTCCAAGGCCTCTTATAGACGAAGTCATTTGTTTTTTAATTCATTACACGACCTTAGATGGCAGTTATTTTAATTTTAAAACTCATTTATCTCATTAAATATCAGTCCTATCAAAATTTTTCAAGGAATAAAACTTATCGGAAATTATTTTTAAAGAAACGTTTGTTATGTAACATTTTTCACAAAAATCAATAATAAGCGAGATATTTCGATTTATTTAATTCAGGCCCCCTTATAACCTCCCTTTTAAATAATGTATTTTGAATGCCATATAGCCTAAAATCTAAGTTACTATGAACTTAATTTATATTCAAATTTTCATCGAAATCCGTTCAGCCATTATCGCGTGAAAAGGTAACAAACATACAGACAGACAGACAGACAAACAAAAATTTCAAGAAAGCGATTTTCGGTTTCAAGGTGGTTAATTATATATGTTAGGACCAATTATTTTTGGAAAATCGAAAATTACCAGAAAAATTTCGGCTACAGATTTATTATTAGTATAGATTATTTGTATTTATTCTGGTAATAATGTACAGTTTGACTCGTAGACACTATGATTTTCAGCATTAACTTCCTAAGATTGTATGAGAAGATTCGAAGAGAACGTCAGGATGTAGACCTTCGGCTCCCCCCTACTACCATTAATGCATAACACAATGTCAATACGGCGGTTGCTGTCGTCAGCGATACAACGAACTTTTTTGTTGATTTTCGAGTTCGTTATTTATTTTTTCCTGATTTTTATAGTTCATATAAGTTGTGTTAACTCTCGCTAAGTTGTTTTACATTTTATTTTAACAGTCTTAGTTGTTATTTTTATTATTGTTAATATTTATGTTTTGTTATTGTTATTATTAATATTATGAATTAATTAATTAATTTATATTACTATCTTTGTATTATCTCCGTCACTGTTATTATAATTATTATTATTATTATTGTTTCTGTCATCAACATTATTATTGTCTCTAAAATTTATGTAGACTCTACTGGACTGTGCCCGAGCACGAGCATATGCTCATTTCGGGTATCTATTCAAATGTACCATTTCAAATGTAAATTTTCAATAAATTTGAATTTGAAGTTAAGTTGGTATGTAATTAATAAAGTTGATAGATAATTAAGTTCATACGAAATTAAGTTGATGTGTAAATAATTAATTTGAGATGTAATTAACTAAGTTGAAGTGTAATTAACTAAGTTGAGATGTATTTAACTAAATTCAGGTATATTCAACTAGGTTGATGTGTAATTAATTAAGTTAATATGAATAATTACAAAGTTTAAATGAAAATAATTAGGTTGATATTATGTACTTAATTAGGTTGACAGATAAGGTTTACTCTAAGCATTTAGATTTCCTTAAATAGTTTTATTTATCTTATCGTTATCATTCTTCTTAGAGTTATATAAATGTTTTAATGCTCGAACATGCCGAAATGTAGTAATTATACACTTGGTAGCAGCCCTTTAATGGTCCTCATTAAAGTAGACCTATTCATTAAAGTTCAGGTGTTCCACCAATCAGAAAATACCATTGCAGCAATATGAAAGCAGTATCGATTATTCTCGGATATGCAATCGAAAGACAACTAGCGCGAGATTAGACAAAGCCTTTCACAAAGCACATTCCCGCAAATTCATTTCACCAATTGCACAATAAATCACCTGTACTTGAAATAAAGTCAGTTCTGTTCCTATAATAATTAGCGTTAATTGTAAATAATATTCAAATAAATTCAATTTGTCATCTCGTTTTTCAATGTCTAATTCAATTTCGAGGTTATATCACGATTGATGTTTATTTTACTCTCTAGATTATATCAAGGTCAATGACATTTGTTTCTCGGAAAAAATCAATACTTTCGCGTCTGCGCACATCTCACAATTTACGAGGTATTGCACAAGGTCAGTTCCGCTCCTCAGTCAGATAAGAATAACATGAATACTTATGAATAATTTCAAGTTAGAAATATGGTCGAGCATGAAAATCGTATGAAACTTGACTATAATGGTAATTAAGACGCCCGTATGAAAATTATGAAACTCGCTTGCGCTCGTTTCATAAACATACTCGAGTCTTAATTAATACCATTATAGGCTCGTTGCATAATGTATTTTTTTTTTTGTATTGGATTATGTGATACTACCACGTGGCATACTCCAAATCACAGTTAATAATAAATACATATTCCTTCCACAATTAGTCATAAATAGCGACACTCCCTAGTGCTGTGGTGAACACTGTTCTATGATAAGCTTAAAATAATACCAAAAAACATGAGATCACGGATACAAATAGAGGCTATAGTTCCTATGAAAGAAAGATAAATGCCAACCCATTCACCGACAATCGAACCAAAGTTCGCGGACTCGTACTCAGCCTCAGCGGTTTAAGTCTGTTTTGTTTGACAGATAAGTGCTGATTTCCAGCACAATTTTGTCGGTTAGATCGCTAATGACGTCAGGCGGCCTTGACGTCACAGAGGCTGGATCATTTTCTGCTCCGTTCAACTGCATGAGAATGTAATTACAATGACTATTAGTGCCGTCTGCGGTGTGGCAGATACATCCAGCGGGACTCCGAGGGATGTACAGATTCCACTGTCCGCTCATCAGCACTGTGCCAGGGGCCTGTTACACCCCTGCGGCCGAGGGGGCCCCAGTGCCTCGTGATTAATGAACCTCATGTTATGGAAAACGCTCATTTTACCAGCCTGGTTTCCGCATAAAGCAGACGTCTCCATAGGACACCAATCATTACATTATTTGTAATTTCGGAGTTCATTGCTCGCTCTCGGGTCACGGAGAACTTACTTCGCCTTCAAATAATAAGCACCTAAATTAAGTTTCACAGAACCGTTCATTAGTATTCCCGAGAGACATTTATATCGTTTTGCGATGAAACGTGGTGGGATACACAAATATTCCAGAAAAGTTTAAACACGATTGGTATGGCATTTTCGGTTCATTATTTTATTTTAGTTTAATTTAAATTATTAATACACTTTTATTGTATAACATTAATGACAATAATAAATTAAAATAGTATACTGACTGCACTTTATATGCTATACCACGAACGTCTTCGTTCCCCAACGATGTTTCCATTGTCAATCGATTATCAGCGTATTCCGAGTCTCACCGGACCGGTGGACAACAATGACGTCACGCTGCAGCGAAATAGGAACAAAACTACTGGAAGGATCGATGGCTGTCATGGCGACTGTATAAGTTGTCTGTTCTACGCTAGCAAAATTTTGCGAAATTTCCGTACTGCCATCTCGTTCAAAAAAAAAAGAGAGCATAAGCAACTTATTTCTTGAACCGGTGGTAATAACTTGTCCGTTGACATGTTCGCTCATAAGCCATTAACATATTGTTTTTACGTTGTGCTCATTACAAACAATACAGCAGAACACACCGCCATGACACAACAGTGCACGACGTCATTCGTCTGCTAATTCCCGCCCTATACAAGAACCAATCAGATTCACTGATGGCGGCTGATGGAGACTGACACCACCTCTGCAAGCTGATGGCACCGGTGCGACACCGGTGGAGCATGAGTGAAGCCATCGGTGGAATTCCGAACACCGTGATGCCATCGGATTGCTCAGTGCTGAGATTCGGAATACGCTCATATTATATCGATTTACTGTAGGTAAAAATTTGGTGGCAGTCTCCAATACTTACAGAGTCAGGAAATACACGTAAAACTATCGAGATGTTTCAATTTTTATGTGGCATTAGCATCAAACCACGGCGTAAGAGCACGCTGTAATCAAGCTCATGTCCAATCTATTCACTTTCTTTTACTAATCTCGGCACCGCAGCCTGAGGCCTATTGTGTCTAGACTCACAACTCTACTGAACACACGAACACACTGCAGGAATCCCCCGTACTGGGGCAGGGTACCCGGGGGCACTGCGAGACACCACACACACTGGGACAATGCACAGACAACCAGTCACCGTGAAGAGGTCTGAATTAAATCCCCCTGACTTCACAACCGGGAATCGAACCCGGGCCAACTTGATCAGGAGTCCAGTACGCTAGCTCAAGAACAAGGAGGCGGACTCATTCTCGTCTTACTTCTTGCATGATATTTTTAAATATGTATTCTCTATGGCAATGATGTCAACGAGAGCGGAAACGTGCTCCTAGCCCGTATGCGCTGATCAGAGCACGTAAGGCACGCAGGTACAAGTCACTGGTGAACTCAAGGGTTGTACATTACACATTGATGAAGAAGTCGTTCAGTAAGTTTCAGGCTGACTAGACTCTTAACTTCTTATGTAAGTGAAAGATGAGGTGATGCTCTTTGTTGGTTTGTGGAAATTACAAAGACAAGCAGCGTCGAACGCCTGAAATTATTAGTTCATCTACAGAATGATATAATATTCAAATTAGTTTCTTTTTATTGACATTAAATAGTAGTAAATGTATGTGGAGATATATTGTAGAGCTTCTTCCTCACAGCGTTGTATTTATGTTTACAGAATAAACACGCAGAGAAAATAATCTACTGGCATTGATATGTAGATGACATAATAGTCCTATATAATGGAAACAAAAGACAAATAGAAAACCTACATCAACAACTCAACAAAATACACCCCAAATTAAAGTATACAGTAGAAATAGAACATAAGCAAGCTATAAACTTCTTAGACATCACCATAACCAAAACAAATAACAGACACGAATTCAAAATATACAGGAAACCCACTACAACCACAACACATATACACAATTCATCAAATCATCCCATACAACATAAACATGCAGCTTTCCGTACAATGGCACACAGATTAATTAATATACCAATGAACAATGACAACTACACTGAAGAATTAAACACAATAAAATATATAGCACAAGACAATGGATACAACCCTAACATAATAGACACACTAATAAAAAAGGCAAAACAAAAACAGAACAAACCAACACAAACAGCACGCGAGACTAAATACATAACATTAACATATCACAATACCATACTCACAAAATTGCAACTTCATTCAGAAAACTAAAGTACAAAATTGCATACAAAACAAATAATACAACACAGAAATACTTAAATAACTACACTAAACATTCAAATATATATATATATATATATATATATATATATATATATATATATATATATAATTCAACTGGAGTTTACAAATTAAAATGCAATAGTTGCCCACATTTTTACATAGGACAGACAGGAAGATCCTTTCATACAAGATACAACGAACATATTAAAGCTATAACCAAACCTTACATTACATCAAATTATGCAGATCACATTATCGACAATAATCATGACTACAATAATATAGAAACAGATACGGAAATTTTACACATCACACCAAAAAGTTCACAGTTAAACATCCTAGAACAGTACGAAATATATAAGAATACAATAGCACACCCATAATATATACTTAACACACAACTACAGTTCAATACGCACACATTGTTTGACGTCATAGTACGTCATAGCATACAGACAGCCAACCCCCACCATAGGAGCAACACACCCCCACCCCTACCAACAACAACTGCACATCGCAGAGCCAAGATCATCAGTGGTTCAAAAGACACTGAAGACGACGACACATGGCGTCGAAACGGGCCGTCTGTCGAAGGTAAATACCTTTTTAACGATTTTAACACTTTTAACGTGTGACAGAGTAAATTTTATGTTTTTAAACAAAAGTGTGTGCTGCTAATGGCGTAGACTCTTCACATGTCAGTTACGAGTTGTGTCGAAAAAGCACTTCTGAATTAAGCGAGAAGTCAGGAATTTAATTATGTAAAAATGCTTAAGTTAAAGAGACGCTACGTTTATTATTTGTTATATCCTACTATTTCATAATTAATTGCATTTATTAGAGAGGTACATTCTGCAAAACATTTCTTTTACTTCTTATATTCTCATATAAGCATAACACATTATCTATTACTGAAGAGCAGTTTAATTCATCTTGCAGTGGTAGACCAATAGAATTCATTTTGCTCATCCCTTCTTTTTCACCGCTACTGCCTGCAGAAGAGATTCATTGGAACCCGTGAACGCTTGGGAGCACGTAGAGTCTTTCACGTGCTCTGACCTTGACATCCCTGCTCTATGGTATAGTCTGATTTTCTTTTGTTATTGTAGATTGTATTTCTAGTGGTGTGGAAGAGAAGGCCTGATAGCCGTAAATACACCAGAATAAATAAATACATAAGTAAATAAATAAATAGTTTGTTTAAAGTCTAGACAAACAAGCTGAACACTATTATGATTACACAACAACAGAGATAGTGATACAGAAAGTTAATGGTTGAAAGAAGTGAATTGAAAGGGATTGGAATAGTTCGAGAAAGTGAGTTGTTAGAAATAATTAAAGAAACCAAAGACAAATTTAGAGATACTGGAAAAGAAAGTGAAAGTGAAAGTGAGAGAAAAACTGAAGCATGTCGAGAGAAATTAGGAGCGATTGTGAGAAACTGAAGAAAAGATCTCCTCCACTTCACAGATTAGGATTATTGCTTGTTCTGACTCCAAAGTTAGTCTTGCTGTCCTTCCATCTCTTCTTTGGTCTCACCATATCTCTCGCTCCCGAAGATCTGTAACTGTATGCTATTTTGGGCGGTCTGGTGTTTGTCATTCTCTGTGAATCTATGTATTGCAACAAATTGTCACGGTGGTCTTTCATTTTATCATTTGTAGTGCAGATTTTAATTCTCTTCTTACATTTTATTTGTTTATGAAGTCTAATATTTTCGGTTAAGAGAGAAGTTTTATATGATATTCTTATTGAATTTGGTATTCCCAAGAAACTAGTTCGATTAATTAAAATGTGTCTCAGTGAAACATACAGCAGAGTTCATATAGGTCAGTTTCTGTCAGATGCGTTTCCAATTCACTGCGGGCTAAAGCAAGGAGATGCACTATCACCTTTACTTTTAAACTTTGCTCTAGAGTATGCCATTAGGAAAGTCCAGGATAACAGAGAGGGTTTGGAATTGAACGGGTTACATCAGCTGCTTGTCTATGCGGATGACGTGAATATGTTAGGAGAAAATCCACAAACGATTAGGGAAAACACGGGAATTTTACTGGAAGCAAGTAAAGAGATAGCTTTGGAAGTAAATCCCGAAAAGACAAAGTATATGATTATGTCTCGTGACGAGAATATTGTACGAAATGGAAATATAAAAATTGGAAATTTATCTTTTGAAGAGGTGGAGAAGTTTAAATATCTGGGAGCAACAGTAACAAATATAAATGATACTCGGGAGGAAATTAAACACAGAATAAATACGGGAAATGCCTGTTATTATTCGGTTGACAAACTTCTATCATCCAGTCTGCTGTCGAAAAATCTGAAAGTTACAATTTATAAAACAGTTATATTACCGGTTGTTCTGTATGGTTGTGAAACTTGGACTCTCACTTTGAGAGAGGAACATAGGTTAAGGGTGTTTGAGAATAAGGTGCTTAGGAAAATATTTGGGGCTAAGAGGGATGAAGTTACAGGAGAATAGAGAAAGTTACACAACACAGAACTGCACGCATTGTATTCTTCACCTTACATAATTAGCAACATTAAATTCAGACGTTTGAGATGGGCAGGGCATGTAGCACGTACGGGCAAATCCAGAAATGCATATAGTGTGTTAGTTGGGAGGCCGGAGGGAAAAAGACCTTTAGGGAGGCCGAGACGTAGGTGGGAGAATAATATTAAAATGGATTTGAGGGAGGTGGGATATGATGATAGAGAATGGATTAATTTTGCTCAGGATAGGGACCAATGGCGGGCTTATGTGAGGGCGGCAATGAACCTCCGGGTTCCTTAAAAGCCAGTAAGTAAGTAAGTAAGTAAGTAAGTAAGTAAGTAAGTAAGTAAGTAAGTAAGTAAGTAAGTAAGTAAGTAAGTAAGTAAGTAAGTAAGTAAGTAATATTATACATCTCTTTGTGAGTGCCATAAATTTAATTTCTACACTCTCCATTTTACATTTTTTCTTTTTGTATTATTACGCATGTGTCAGAACGATAGAATAGAGTGAGCACATCCTAGTATTTCATTTATTTCCTTTGTTTTATTTTTCAAGGTACGAAGGGATGGTGCCATATATCATTTGAAATTTTGATAACTTCTTCCTTATATCTTGTCCTGTGTCATTAGCGACTATTTGTATATAATCTACAATTTAGGTATTTAAAGTCTCTTGTCAGTTCCCGGATAGTTTTCCCAAACCATTTTTCCCAATCTGATAGTCCCAGTTATGCATTATCCCAATGAACTTTAATCCCAAAACATTTGTACTAAGGACAATTTTCCCAACCCAATGTTTCCAATCTAATATTCTCACTGTTAAATTGTCCCAATGGCTATTTCTCCCGATTCATTTTTTGCAAATACATATTGTAGTGAGTATCCAAGGTAATGTTATTTAGGTATAGTGTTATACAATATTCCAGTATAATTATGGCACAGATAATTTCACCTGCAGGAGGAAAGACATTGCTACTTAATGGACACACATACTACAGAAGGTACACAAAAAAATGACAAAGGTTAGTCTACTGGCATTGCTCTCGAAGACAGGAATGTAGAGCTACTGCAATTATAGGGTAAGGTTGCCTAATTCCGTGACATATTTAATAAAGTCTATATTTATGCCAAAATTTTAATAAAAATTTTCAAATAACACCTAAATGACGTTACTTGGATCTTTAGCTACAGTTTTTACAACATTCAGTGTCAACAGTTTCACAAGTTTGGTATATAATATATGATTCTTCATTGCTATACAGTGGCTCCTAAATCCGTGACAGGGATCCAAATTCCGTGATAGTGGTTTCCTAATTCCGTGATACAAAATAATCGTCATTAACTGCTCAGAAAACAAACGTGTATTTGGGAAAACACATTAAAGTCATGGTATATTGTTTTAACCCTAGGATGCATGGCGGGGGTCTTTGAGGCCTTTCATCAATTTTATTACTATCTTAAAAGTGTTAGAATATTATGAAATTGCACCAAAATTCATGTAATCTTCTAAAATATATCTAAGAACATGTTGCATGATCATTTAAGGAAATACATTAAGACAAACTATTTAAAATTAATTTTTGTTAATGCTACACATATAATGCACAGCGGGGGCCTCTCAGGCCTGTCCTGATTTATATATTATGCAGCTATACAATTTTATGTTTGACTGCTAATATGTGAATGT
Source organism: Periplaneta americana (assembly GCF_040183065.1). Classification (NCBI taxonomy): domain Eukaryota; kingdom Metazoa; phylum Arthropoda; class Insecta; order Blattodea; family Blattidae; genus Periplaneta; species Periplaneta americana. Next base: position 183,652,690 of record NC_091124.1, read on the forward strand.
TGACACTTCGGACATTTGTATCCTAGAGCATTGTTGCAACATTTTAATTTTATAGTAGTGATAAAACATCTGAAATCAATCGTACAGAAAATACTCCCTGCCTGCGAACATTCTGATCGGAACTGACGGAACTCAGTGGAATAAAACACTACCACCTTCTAACCGGGTGCTACTCATAATATTACAAAAATTTTTCCAAGTGTCGTAAGAGGAATATTCGTCAATACCGAAGCATGGATGGAATTACTTCATCACAACTAATATGGTAGCCTATTGTATACTGTACAAATCTGGAAGGACGCCGTTTAACAGCCATAAGAAACAAACTTGGCGCGATGTTACAACCTTGAACTTATAAGACCACATATGAAGCACAGAGTCAACAATCCAAACTAGAACATGAATGTCCTTCAAGCATTTGCCCAGTGTGGAGCCAAACGGCCCCAGGAGGTGGATATGGATTTCATCCAAGAATAATGCAAAAAAGAAGATGCTATTTGTGCCTACGTGACTTAGAAAGAAAAATTGCTCAGTGTTGTTCAAAATGTTCTAAGAATGTGTGCAATGAGCAAAGTGTTCTTGTTTGGGAAGACTGTTTTCAATAAAAGGGCATTGGACTTCACTTTATATAATAATAATAATAATAATAATAATAATAATAATAATAATAATAATAATAATAATAATAATAATAATAATAATAATAATAATAATCCGAGGCACGACAGTCATTGAAGGACCATGACCGACCAGCAGGCTGCTGAACTCAGTCCATATACCGAAGAAGAGGTAGACGATCATCCAACCAGAATGGCGGTATCGTGGGGTTAGCACGATGATTATAGCAGCCGTTACAGCTTGCTTTCATAACTGGATTTCGCTACCTATCATAGCTCCCCAAGTGCATCACAATTCTGGGTAGGCATCGGACCCATACACTGGCCGAAATTTCAAGAGAAAATTTCTTCCCCCATGAGGAATCGAACCAGCGCCATTTCGTAACGCGAGCCCTAAGCAGGATGCCTTAGACGACGAAGACACAGCGCAGGACCATTTTATATAATGGAATTATATTTTCAGAACTTGTGCATATAGAGAAATTTTTATCATATTTAGCTACTCAAAACATATACATAGTGTATAAATTATTCTATTATAGCACAATATTGATTAACTAGTTGAATAAAAATATCACAACATTGAAATTCAACTTAAAAGATAAGAATATCCATTGAATTTATGACGGGGGCCTCAAAGGCCCCCATTATGCATTGATGTAAGTCCAAGAGGCCATGAATCCTAGGGTTAATATGGATTAAGGAAGAAATTACAACATAGAAAAAGGGCCTAAGTGACAAATTTCATAGAAAATACTTGTGTAAATACAGGAATACATATTATATATTAATATATTATAAACAAAATAAACTGAAAGTCAATTTCAATACAAAATTAAATTTGAATAAATTGAATTACAACACAATTATTTTTATTATTTATATTCCTAACAACAGCAGTAATTAAGATAAATATATGCCCTATTATTTTATTATAATTATAATTGATGTTTTCTATAACTTATTTCTATTATTATTTCCACGAACTATTTTGTTTCATAGACTTTAACTTTCACAATTTAGGATTGACATCACTGGTCGAGTGAGCCAGGAAGGAGAAATATGAAAATGAATTCGAAAATGGGAAAGCTCCTATAGTATTGTTATTGTCTCATAATGTTTAGATAATCATACACATTGATCCAATTTTTTTCTTCGCTTGTCTGTGTTGTTGGAATGCCAAGTGACGTTGTTGATTGATCTCAGTGTTTTTGATTGAAAACGCCCCAGTATATCTATATTACAAATTGCTTGCAGTGCCTCAAAGTGGAATTGCTTGCTGTTGATAGTTGTAATTGACGTCCGATTAACTAGTGTAATTTGCTGAATTTAAGATTTAGTTACCTTCATTAAGTCCATATTCTATGCACATTCGAGAGAGAACAACAGCTGCAACAAATGCCATTGATGACATCCCTAAGCTATCGAATCTATCCCGGACAACAGCGATAGTTATTCCAGCTGCCACATACGCTAATTTGGATACATCTGACGGCGAGCAATCTCAAGAAGCTAGAGAGCGTCAAAGTCAGGTTCCTAAAAAGAGCAATGTCAATTTCAAAGTTCACAAGAAATAGCTATGCATACTTAATAGCACAGGAATCTTCTTCATAGAAGACATTAGACACTGTTTCCATGTACCAGAGACGCAGGCGTACAAAACCATCATCGAGGAGGTACAGAGCAAGGCCAGAGAGATACCACAGGAAAAAATGGAGACAGAAGCGATGAAAACAGAGGTCTGGAAAGGACCGAACTTCCGACTGCGCCACCTGTACACATGATTCGCCGCCCATGGATTCCACGAGAAGATACTATGCCAGAACGGATCATACCATGACCCCAAGGAGGACTGCATTGTAAACCGTGCCCCAAGTATCATCTAACAAGCAAACGTTCTGATGGGGGCAGATAAAAAAGTTAAAAATATGTATGATAAGAACTTTCTTGTGTTAAATTTAACGTACCTTGTTAACATGTTTCGACCTATTTTCGGTCATCTTCGGAACTGGTCGTTGTTGGTCTTGGCGCCTCTTGTTTCCTTTGTGGGTGCGTTCATAGTGTAGAGTCAAAGAGTATATGTGTTTTGAAATTGAGTTGTGTGTTGAGAATATCGTTGGGGTGTGTTTTCGTGCGTCTGTATATTTCATATTGTTCTAGTGTGTTGAGTTTCTGACTTTTTGGTTGGATGTCCAGTATTTCCATGTCTGTGTTGATGTCTCTGTAGGTGTGGTTAGCATTTGTGATGTGTTCTGCATATGTGGAGGTGTTTTGTAATTTTGTTATGGCTGTGATGTGTTCTTTGTAACGTGTTTGAAATGATCTGCCTGTCTGTCCTATGTAGAAGTTGTTGCAGGTGTTACATTTGAGTTTGTATATGCCTGTGTGGTTGTATTTGTTTGTTTGTGTTGTTTGTGTGTTGAGATGTTTTTGTAGAGTGTTATTTGTTCTGTATGCGATGTTGTAGTTTAATTTCTTGAATGAGGTTGAAATTTTATGTGTGTTTTTGTTTTCGTATGTTAGTGTGATGTTTTTTTTGTGTTCTTGTGTTTGTGTTGTATTCTTCTGTTTTTTGTGGTTTTGTTTTGTCTTACGTATTATGTTGTCTATTATGTTAGGATTGTATCCGTTTTATTGTGCTATGTATTTGATTGTGTTTAGTTCTTCGTTGTAATCCTGTTGGTTCATTGGTATGTTGAGTAGTCTGTGTACCATTGTTCGGAATGCAGCTTGTTTGTGTTGTGTGGGGTGGTTGGATGTGTTGTGTATGTGTGTTGTTGTTATTGTGGGTTTTTTTGTATACTTTGAATTTGTGTTTGTTGTCTACTTTTGTTATTGTGATGTCTAGAAAATTTATGGATTTGTTGTTTTCAATTTCTAATGTGTAGTGTAGCTTTGGGTGTGTTTTGTTTATGTGTTGATGTAGTTGTGTAATCAAGATGTATAAAAAAGTTAAATTTATTTTCTACCATGTTAATAATGTCAAAAGAAGTGCTTATACAAATTTTGGCTACTCGGCCGCAATTACGAGGGCCGTAAAAAAATCGCGAGGGGCCGCTAACAGAAAAAAAAACACAATTTCATTGGACAAATTTATTGGAACAGACACAGCAATTGTTGAGCTATTTTTCAACATATTTCCCACCGGAATTGAGACATTTCTCATATCATGGGATCGACAGAGAGAGGTGCAGACGCAGTCAAACGCTGGTTCCGATCTGAGGCGGCTGACTTCTACGACACAAAAATTGGTCCCATGGTATGACAAATGTCTCAATTCCAGTGGAGGATACATTGACAAATAGCGCAACAATTGCTGTATCTGTTTCAATAAATATTTCTATGCAATTATGCTTTTTTGTATAAATGGCCCCAGGCAAAATCACTTTCTGGACGGCCTCGTAATTGCGGTCGAGTGGTCAAAATTTGTATAAGCACTTCTTGTGACATTATTAACATGGTGGAAGAAAAAAAATTAACTTTTTCATCTGCCCCCATCAGAACGTTTGCTGTTAAGTGAAGTGTGGAAGTAGAACTCAACCACTAAACACGACAAAAGACTGGTGAAAGTAATAACTAACTAAATTGTGTACACATTGTGTTTAATACAACTCTTATTAAGTCCATATTATGTTTCTTGCAAGTTAGCCGGCGATCTGATCCATTCCTAAATACTTCACATCTACACATGTATTTAAAAATAGGGTTGAGGACTTTACTAATAGACGGTAATTATACACACTATTTAAAGGGTGTAAATGATATTTTGTTATTGAAGTGTTGTATCAGTGAAGAATTATGTTGTGTCAGTGAAGTGTGTTGTGTCAGTAAAGTGTGTTGTATAAGTGAAACGTGTTCCTGTCAGTGAAGCTTTATAGTTTATAGTGGCAATGCAAAGTATTTGAACAGTGAAATGTTTTTGAAGTGTTAGTGAAATCAGGATAGAATCAGTGAAATGTGTCGTAGTTCCAGTGCAGTGAGTGAGTTGACAGCGAAATGAGTGTAATGTTGAAAGGTTCTTGTGCAGATATGAACATACTCGTATCATACTCTGGGTTTCAGTTCGAACTCAGGTTTAAGATACAAATTAGATTTACTTTAAATGTTATTTTAAGTGATCGAGCTTCATTTAATTTACTGTAGGATGTTCCCCGTTATTATTATTATTATTATTATTATTATTATTATTATTATTATTATTATTATTATTGGTATTATTAATTGTATTTTTATATTAATTTTGTTTATTATTGTCTTTATTGAGTGTAATTAGCTACCACTGCCACCGGGTATATACCCATTGCAGTGTGAATAAATACACACATACACATACAGTTTCGGATACGATTTGATCGTTCCGGACATGAATTTTTTCATAGTGTAAATGAAACATATTGACTTAAAACTGTAAACTAAAACGATAAAAGAGGAATTGAGAGAGACTATGACATCGACAGAGAAATTTGGAGAGATTGAAAGAGATCAAGTACTTGGGAGTGAGGAAAAGTGAGATTCAGATAGAGATACGTTGAAAGAGGAACTGAGAAATTGCACATTGATTAAGAAAGAGATTCACAGGGACAGATTGAAATGCAGTAAAGAACGTACTGCAAGGTACAGGGAGAGAAAATCGTTTAGCTGAATGGCTATTGTATAAGCTTTTAGTATAGGAGATAACTGATATATCTTTATTTATCTTCAATGAAAGTGTCTCAATGGCATTCATTAGCACAGCTCCCTTCCTCCAAAGAAAAGATCTAATCTTGCTGATCGTTAAGTCCGAAATTCGCGGTTTCAAACCCCGCCGAGGGCGAAGGATTATAGAGAGGGCTAAAATGTTTGGGATGGCTTCCTCATTAAAGGACGTAGATGTGTAAATCCCGTGTCGTATATACTCTGCACATAAAGCATCCCTATGCCTGGTAAAAATCTCCAGGCAAAAACCTATGGCAACTTCTCGCCCACTTTGAATTTCCTCGGTATAGCGCTGGCCTTCTGTGCTCGAGGTTGCGGGTTCGATCCCGGCCCGTCAATGGCATTTAAGTGTGTTTAAATGCGACAGGCTCATGTCAGTAGATTTACTGACATATAAAAGAACTCCTGCGAGACAAAATTCCGGCACACGGCGACGCTGATATAACCTCTGCAGTTGCGACAATCGTTAAATAAACCATAATTTAATTTTTAACATAATTTAATTTTTAACTACTACGCCAGGAATTAGAAATAACAACACGAAGGACTATAGACAATAATTACGTGTGTACGACTGGAAACAGGTTTCGCTTAGTACGGCACTGTTCGAAAGTGGCCTGGGCAAGTAACAGCCCGCTTAGCGGTGGTTCATCGCGTTAGCTTACGGTAGTAAAATCTCACGACTTATGAATTACATCGCAGATGTAATTTACTAGCTTCTCTTATAGGATAAAAGTGCTGCAACGTTCGATTCTTCCCTTTATAATGCACATTTCACACGTTTCCAAAAGATTTACCCGCCTCCAGAGCTACAATTGAACCCTAGGCATGTAGTCTGTATTTCCAGTCCATTAAATTTATGAACAACTGATGTCCATATTATTATACTAGCCGTACCCGTGCGCTACGCTGCACCCGTTAGAAATAAATATAAAGTAATTACATAATTAAAATAGGACATTTGATCCAGGGAACATTCGTGTTTGATAGAAGGATAAATCGTTTAATATGCTACTTAATTTAAATTGTATTTACAATATTAAAATGCGATCATTTTGTTCCAGAGACACTCATTTGGTGCAATGATAATTCCTTTAACATGTTTCTTAATTGTTATTACCAATTATTTTTGGAAAAGCGAAAATTAACAGAAAAATTTTGGCTACAGATTTATTATTATGTTTATATTATATTTTATTATGAAAAAGTGTGTTGATAACGGATGTACTCGAATTAGAAAGTTTTTAATTTGTTGTGGGAGCTCTTGAATCTCAGGAGGAACAACTTTTACAACAGCGCAACATAATCTGCTTGGCTCATTACCCAATTTTTTTGCATTGCATTTATTGCATATGTATTTTATGTATTTTAACACGATTCAATTGAGCATAGTTAAAATTTGAATTATAAAATAATGGATTGCTAAGCTAACGTACTATTACTGCATAGTAAATCAATACACTCTCGTTGTTCGTTAATTCTCTGAGATAAAAATGAATATGTTCATAAACATTATTATAAGAAATACAGGAAATGAATATACAGAATAACCTATCAAGTTTTCTGTGCATAAGAAGCTATTTTAATCTTACCTGTCCTCAATTCACTCACAAGTTACTGTAATAACATTATAGAATTATGTCCATCCATAGAAACTACACTTTCCAATGATGAAATAATAATTAATTATACAAATCGGTTAATTTAGCTTCCGATATTACTTCATACAAACACAGAAACATTGTCTGTAGGCTATATTTCATAGCTTTCGATTGTTATGTCCACGGTCCCTTATAGACGAAGTCATTTGTTTTTTATTTCAATACACCGCCTTAGATGGCAGTTATATTAATTTTAAAACTCATTTATCTCATTAAATATCAGTCCTATCAAACTTTTTCAGAGATTAAAACTTATCAGAAATCATTTTTAAAGAAACTTTTGTTATGTAACATATTTCACAAAAATCAATAATAAGCGAGATATTTCGATTTATTTAATTCAGGCCCCATTATAACCCCCCTTTTAAGTAACGTATTTTGAATGCCATATAGCCTAAAATCTAAGTTACAACGAACCTAATTTTATTCAATTTTCATCGAGATCGGTTCAGCCATTATCGCGTGAAAAGGTAACAAACATACAGACATACAGACAGACAGACAGACAGATAGACAGACAGACATACAAAGAAAAATTTGAAAAAAGCGATTATCGGTTTCAAGGTGGTTAATTATATATGTTAGGACCAATTATTTTTGGAAAATCGAAAATTACCAGATAAATTTCGACTACAGATTTATTATTAATATAGATAATCGGCTTTTTCTTCCTTATTGGATAAGTTTAAAATGTAATTATGTTATTTAAAGGAAAGAATTATTTAGTTATGAGAACGTTGCGAATGAAGTTCAGTGGGAATGTAATTAGTATGTATAGTTATTAAGTGTAGCGGAGAATAAGGGAAGAGAAGTAGGATAGTGAGTGTTATAAATTAGAAGGAGGGATAAGTGAAAGTGAAGGGACATGAAAGACATTGTTAAGTTCAGCAGCCTATTAGGCTCACGTTACGTCAGTGTGTCAAGTTTGTAAGGACATGCTGGCCCGAGTACAGAAATGTGAAGGGTCAACAGGACCGAATATCTAGAGAAAAATATATCATATCATATTGTAATCGGCTTTATAATATGTAACATGTCTTCCGATAGCCCTTTTGCAATCTTCTCTATTGTAACACTGCTTCACTTCTAAGTTTTATATCTCCATCGCTGCTTGTACATTATCCTTCCAAGTTGTTGGCCTTCCACATTTAAGATTCATGTTAACTTAAGATTTAGTTTAACAATTTTGTCGCTTTTCAATCCAAAGTCCTGATACAACTGCCTGTTCAGGTAACTGTCTTAACGTTTTTGTGGGAAAACTAATCTAGCCATGAGCCTATTTCATCGAATTTTTCTTCAGTCAGAATATAATTTATGCGTCTTCATTTCTTATTTTAAAATGAGTTGTTTTGTCTCTCTTTTTTCATTAAATTGTGGAGTTTTTAATCATATATATTTGTTGAATACATCCATAGAAATACAGAAATATAGAATATACACAATTTCCTTGGCACCAGCGTTCGATCTGTAAGAGTCGATACCGACGGCATTTACCTGAGCGAGTGAGAGCTGTTTGCTGGCGAACGCTGTGCATTATGTAATATACAGGGTGTTTAAAAAATACGAGGGCATAATTTCAGGTATGTATTTCCCACATGTAGACAATCAAAATAGTTCATTGCAACATGTGTCCGGAAATGCTTCATTTCCGAGTTATGGCCTTCACAACATTGAAATTCACCGGAACGTTTTTCTTTCCGCAGGTCGTTGTCATTACAGAAGATGTTCAAAATGTCCACCTCCTGCTTGAATACAGACCTCACATCGATGTCTCATTGATCTGCGAATACGATCCCAAACTCCAGGAGTATTGCGTATGTCCTCAGAACATGCCACAATTCGATTCCGAAGGGATTCCAAATCAGGCACCGGAGACGAATAAACCAATGACTTTAAATGGTCCCACAAGTAGAAATCGAGAGGGTTCAGATCAGGTGAGCGTGGAGGCCAAGCAATTGGACCACCTCTACCTATCCATCGATCAGGAAACCTTCGATCCAAGTACCGGCGAGCCGTACGACTGAGGTGTGCAGGAGCGCCATCATGCAAGAAGTGAATGTGTTGACGATTGATCAGTGGAGTGTCTTCAAAAACATGAGGTATGGTGTTTTCCAGGAAGTTTGTGTACGCCTGCCCCGTAAGTCTGTTTACAAGTACATGGGGTCCAACTAATCGATCACCAATGATACCGGCCCACATGTTGAGGGAGAACCGCACCTGGTGATAAGATGGAACAGTTGCATACGCCCATACATGCTGATTGTGGAAATTTGTTATGCCATCTCGTGTGAACTGTGCTTCATCTGTAAATAATACTAAGGCAGGAAAGTTCGAATTTACACCACACTGCTGCAAGAACCACTGACAGAACCTAACTCGTGCAGGGTAATCTGCTGGTGACAGGGCCTGTACACGTTGCAAATGATAAGGATACAATTGATACTCTTTCAACAGTCTCCAGACAGTCGTATGAGGAACATTGACTTGCAACGCTACCCTTCGTGTGCTGATAGAAGGAGTCATGTTCACAGCCTCCAGAATCTCCTCCTGTACTTCTGGAGTTGTAGATCTTGGTCGTCCCCTTCCCAAACCAGGAGAGTTAAACTTTCCATACTCGCACAGACGGTAATGGAGACGTACAAATGTCTTCCGATCTGGACATTGTCGCTGTGGGTACCTCTCCTGGTACAAACGACGAGCCAACGCAGCATTGCCGTTCGCCTTACCGTACATGAAGTGTATCTCTGCTAGATCTTGATTTGAATACATGTCGCACAGTCTAATGCCTACACAACACTGAATGTAACCTTAGCCTCGGAATGAACTGTCAGAGTGCCCTCTTAATGTCTCCTTTGACGGCAACGACCTGTGGAAAGAAAAACGTTCCGGTGAATTTCAATGTTGTGAAGGCCATAACTCGGAAATAAAGCATTTCCGGACACATGTTGTAATGAACTATTTTGATTGTCTACATGTGGGAAATACATACCTGAAATTATGCCCCGTATTTTTAAACACCCTGTATAGAGTACAATGGATATCAGAAGAGCGATTTTTAAAGAATTAGTATGTTAGGTACTTATAAAATGATGAGTAAGGCTAAGATTTTTTGTGCCCTAAAAATCGCCAAAATATGCAATATAAAATATGCACTTATGACCTAAAAATTCCAGAAATATGCTCTATACTATAAAAAATATCCCATAACAAACATTTTTATGGTTTACTTTTGAGGTATAAACTATACCTAGAATGACAACCATAAGAGAAAAAAGTTTAATTTAAGGAATTTCATGTACATTTTATTCAAAACAGAAAAGGCTAACTTATTTTCATAAACTTTCATTGTATCTATATTAAGAAACTTGATTTGAAAAGTATAATGAATATCTGGTGCAAATTTTCAAATGAAAATTATTGTTTGTTATCAGCTAATAAAGGTTTGTAGTGTATAGAACATTTTTTTCTAGTTCTAGTGATAAAATGGGAGCAGATTTAAAATGATCAATATCACTTGACTCTAATTCTCTCGCTGTCTTTCACACACACCCTTCTCTTTCTAAAATTTAGCAACGAAGTTGTTTTCCCTACTTCCACATCCAGTTGCTTAAAGAGGGATGGCTAACCACCCTTTTCTCTATCTGCGTTAAAACAACAGACAAATATCTGTCGTGACTCGTGACCATTTAGAGTCAAATCCATTTTGCGCATTCCACAGAACGGTGACAGTAATTTGAGGAACAACAGAGGATTTCCGTTCACCGACACAAAAAAGTTGTTGTAATTTGAGGAAAGTAAAAACAGGTATACTGGGACAGAAAAGGTAGTTGTAATTTGAGGAAAATAAATACAGGTGTAGTATTCAACAGTTTCCCATGCTGTGACGTCACAAGCAGACGACAGGGAAAAAGTTAAAATATGCATGCTCGGAATGATGTCATACGCAGACTACCGTAAGCGCGCCAATTAAGTCACCTTTGAGTGTGATCTGTGTACCCTGAGTTGTATTTGTATTTGTTTGATGCCCTGTGGAAGTCCTGTTGCCAGTGGACGACAGTGTTCATCAGTATACCATACTGTGAAAGTCATTTGTTTGTGTAATGCAGCGGTGGCGAAAATGTAATCGTGCGCCGAGCCACTGTGTAACCTGCAACGTGCATAGCACCTATGGAGGGAGGCGGACATCCCAAGGGGAAGTGAAGCAACTGTCTGACTTATTAATGGATTTTCATTTTCCTTACATCAAGCGCTTAAATATAATTTTATACAGTACAAGGCTACAAAACTAATGTTTAGTACGTGTAACGAAGAAAGAAATGAACAATATCACAACCTAAAATTAACTGTCTTCAGAATGTCTCTGCGACAAAGTTTCAGAATCAGGAATTATGTCACTTACTGCCAGTCGTAATTGATCGCGAAGGTATTTGTCTGTCAGTCGTGATCTAAATTTGGTTTTTACTATTTTAATTGTTGAAAATAATTTTTCACAAATGTAAGTTGTAGCGAACATGGCTTCAACAGAGCAAGCGAAAGACCGTAGCTTCGTATATTTATTTCCTGGCAAAGATTTGAAAGTTCAACATTTGTCAAGTCCTTACATCTAGCTTTCATTTGACATCACATAGTACAGACGTGGACAAATTATTAGCAAAATTTAAGATTTTTATTATATATTTTTACAAAATATGATTCTTCAATTTAGGCTACAGTTGACATTTTTGTGTATTTCCAAATAATTAGCCAAATTTAAGATTTGTATTGTGTATTTTTCAAAATTTAACTCTTCAACTTGGACTACATTTCATATTTTTGCATATTTACAAATTATTAGCAAAACTGAAGGTTTTTATTCTATATTTTTGCAAAATTAGATACTTCAGTTTGGACTACAGTTGACATTTTGGATATTTCCAAATTATTAACAAAACTGAAGATTTTTGTTTTATATTTTTACAAAATTTGTCTCTTCAATGCGGTTGACATTTTTGCTAATCTACAAATTATTAGCAAAATTGAAGACTTTTATTATATATTTTTACAAAGCTTGACTCTTCAATTTAAACTACAGTTGACATTTTTGCATATTTCTGTCTACTGTAATGATGGAAATATGCAAAATTGTCAAATGTAGTCTAAATTGAAAAGCCAATTTTGTAAACATAATTGCCATAAAAATCGTAAATTTTGTTAATAATTTGTCCACGTCTGTAAATCAATGAGTTCAAATTGAAGAGCTAACCGCATTATTTGTACAAAGATGATGATGATGATGATAACAACAACAATAACACTTAACAAAATATGAAATGATGGTCAAGCATCCTTTGAATGTACCATCTATCTTAGACACAACTTAAATAGAAAAAAAAAACGAAAAATTAATATCATGGAGTAGGACTACCTATGACACTAAAGGGTGAGAGAGAGATATAAAAGAGATATTAAACCAGCTGTGTGACGCCCTGAGCCGAAGAGTGGCATAAAGTTGTATGTCATTATAGAGAGTGCACTTGTGTAGTTGTGGGGAATACGAAAGCACAGCTTCACCTCCATTTCATTGGGTGAAAGTTATTACTAATTCAAGGACAAGGAAACCATTCGATGTTGTTCGTATGCTACAATAATACTTTTGAGATATAGGGTTAGCAGAAGAAACGATCAAGAAGGGCCTAGACCTTAAGATAACAACAGCTGCTTCGTTTCAGTTCACTTCTGAGGACCTTACGTCCCTGAAAATAAGAAAAAGTCAGAATATGTTACCATGGACCGTGCAATGTATAGAAACAGGGAGAATAAGTCATTTTTCAATTTATCGCGATCCTTTTGCAACCACAAATGACAGGAGCAAAACGAAGATCAGATATCAAACTTTCTTCCCCCTGAACGCAGTTACTCTCAATTATACCATTGAGTAATAAAGTATTAAAGGAGAAAGTGAGTTCAGTAGTGTAGATATTTGAGGACAATTAGTTTCATGTTTAATGTACTATGTGACTATCATAAGATATTTCCTAAAAAATCTGAATTGCACTTAGTTTTGATAACTTACAACGATTTTTGACTGTAAATGTTTGAAACTAGGCATGGCAAGTAGAGCTGAACAAAACTAACTGCCGCTCTCGCTCGCTGTGATCATTGCATTTGTCTTTCAAGTCTCGTCTCGTAACTCTCGTGCGCTTCGAGTCTCGCTCATCATTCTCGAAATAGCATTTGGTCGGCGTGGAAAGATTTCGTAACTTTGAATAACATACATCATTGAAATAAATAACATTAGAGATGATTAATTGATACAAAAATACAAAAAAAAAAAACAGTATCATAGTTTCAAAATGTTCTGGTTCCATTATCAGACTCGACAAAATATAGACAATTTACTCATTAGTAGCCAATATACATGATGATGAAATTAGAAATAGTGAACAAATTAATATTCAATACTGTAGATTACATAAAAATAGTACAAATTTTTCTGTCATGAGGATGAAATTTTGTGATAAGATTCCCAGTCAATATTATAAGTAAGGCTAGGATTTTTATGAAATAAATGTAGGACCTATAGATAATTATGTAGGTTGTATTGTAAAATTAGGTATTTTATTTTATGTTTTATTATTATTGTGTTAAATTGTATTGTATATTATTATTGTTTGTATTGTGTATTATTATTGTATTGTGTGTAAAATTGTATATGTGTTGTAAAATTGTATTGTGTATTGGTTACCATTTTATTGTGTATTGTTAATATTGTATATACCACTGCCACCGGGTGCTTGCCCACTTGCAGTGTAAATAAATACATATACATACATACAAATTGCATCTTTTTTCTAGTAAGCCAGAAACATAGCTGCGTTAGTATTGCTATGTTATGTGATAAACTGAGTGTTTTAAAACATATTTGTTAGGGCATTTTTTTTTTGCATTTTTTACCTCTTACAACTCATAACAGCATTTTTTTTGTTTTATTGGGTCATTTTAGGGATATTTTCATTTAATTTTTGCCATAAATCCCCATTATGAATGCAAAATATTATTTTTTTCTTTTGCTATTTTCTCTGCATATTTTTTTTCATTTAATACCCATTATTTTGTATATTATTTTAATTGTTTTTCTACACGAACATTGTCATTTTAACATAGTACACCCCAACGTAATTGATCAGTCCAACCACCCCTTCAATATAGACTCCTCTATACCTGCTAGTTCCGGATAAGAGTGGCCTTGTGGTGGACTATATGGAACTACATCAGGCAAAATAATTAATTAAAGTGTACTACTTAGAAAAATTAAATGAACCTGAATGTACTAGAATTTAATTTAATTACTAGTCTGAATATTAATTTTCCTACTAAGCGAATTATGTAAGATCAATTTTTAGGGCATTTTTGAGGGAATTTTTGAAAGATTTTTAGGTCATAAATGCATTGTTTTAGGACACCTATTCATGATTTATAGGTCATCACAATCCTAGCCCTAATTATAAGTTACCCACCAAAAGTTTCAAAGCTAGATTTTATAATTGGCTTTTAGTTAATCCTTTCTACTCTGTAGGTGAATTTCTTAACATAAATTCATACGAAATTGTTTTTAATAAATAATGTTTTTTACATTTAGTTACAACTATTACATTAAGAGTGAAGCATTTTCATTAATTTTAAGAGTTTCAAAATGTTTTATGTTTTCATTCTAATTAAATTTTACTGTTTTCAATTGTATGTGTATTTTCAAATTGTATCTTTTCTCCCCTCTGTATTGTGACGAAACCTATCACTGTATGTTTAATGGCTTAATAAATTGAATATCTTTGATTATATAAATAAAAAAAACAATTCTCAAATTCTCGTAAATTTGTATTTTTAAGAAACATAAAACATAACGTTAAATAAAGCGTTAATATATATATATATATATATATATATATATATTTTTTTTTTTTACTTCACATTAACTTGATCTCAAACATAAGAAAAAATTTTCCTAGCCTTTTAATAAAGAAACTTCCGTAGCTTCCTTTTTGATGTGACATTATAATATCATCATCATCCTTCACGAATTAGGCCTCTGTAGGCCTGTTTCGGCCCCATCTAGCAGTCTTCTAAAAGGTCTTCCTGGTCGACGATGTCCTCTAGGTTTATACTGCATTATAATTTTTGGGATGCTTGAATTTTCCATTCTTCTTACATGATCTAGCCAATTTAATTTGTATCTGTTGATTTTTCTTCTACTGAAGCATTATATTATTTCAACTTAAATTCATTTTTTTTCTCTTTTAAATACTTCGTACCATTATAAATAATTTTAAGCGCGTCACTTTTCAAAAGCCTGCCGCCCACATTTGGTTTCTCTTCCATTGTTATAAATTACAATCTGTTTTAACTATACACAATACGTCGAAATGGAATATTAATAATTGATTAAAAAGTGAAAGCTTGGAAGCGGACACGAGTGCTGTTTCCAATAGTATAGACGTACTCGCTGCGAGACGTCGATCAGGGAGCTCATCTACAACACAACAGATCCCCCACTATGACAACCTGCGCACGAACGAACACTGGTTTGTGGCGCAGGTATTAATGTCAGTGGTCGGGCTGTAGTAATTAAATAAATATTGGGGAACGGATTATTACAGGCCTACACTGAAACTGCTTGTATACTTTGTGACATGGTAGAGTGTAAGAGAAGGCCCTATGGCCTTAACTCTGCCAGTATAACTAAAGAATTATTATTATTATTATTATTATTATTATTATTATTATTATTATTATAAAATATATGGGTGATGTTTCAAATAGGCTACATGATTGTTTATACATACATAACAGTTTCCAAAACAGATAAAAATTCAGTCTAGTTTGTGAGTATAAACAACTATGACGATTCAAGGCTGTTTGACGTTCGAGAGGTGACCACTGCCCTAGATCATATATACCCCAGATAGGTCGGCCTTATAGGCATACGGTCTTACTAATAAAAACTCTATATACAGACGTTTAACTGTCTTATACTTATACAATGAGTAGTTCGTTTACAAGTCGTGTGTAAATTCCTTACTAATAATCACTACATACGTCGTGTATAACAGTATAACTGTTACACAGCTACGTCATAGTTTCGTCATTACTTCTTTACGAAAGGTAATAGAATATCTGAGGTTCTCTATTGCATCCGGTAGAGCGCTGTAGTGTGGCGTTTTAAATATCGATAGTACAACTGGCTCTAATCGATTACCACACTACATTTTGATCAAAGAGTACAAGCTACAGCAATATTATTCTAATAATTCTATGATCTTTGGTTTGTTCTTCTGTGGTTGCAAGGTAACCATCATCATAAAATGACAGTCGATACGAACAGCTGTTAGAGGGGCGGCCATTTTTTCGCTATATACAACGCTTAAACAAGGGGTTTCGTGTATATAACTACTGCAAAGCAATTCCCATTGTATAGTTACAGCCTGTTTATACGTCCATAGCTTATTCAAGGTTTATTAGTAACGTTTTCTGTCTCAACTCTGGATAAGTCTGGTATAAAAACTATACACGGTTTATTAGTAAGACTGTTTGACGTTAACAACTTTAGTAAGGTTTACTACGCTGCCATCTAGTTGTTACATAAGGAGTCACGTCATAATTCCCATTTGAATTGCATTAGCGACTGTACTGCCATCTCGTGTTCGTTTACGGCGGACGGGTGGCGATCCTGGCGGTTGTTCTCTTCAAAGTGCAAACGATTTTAACATAGCGATGAACTATCTGTTAAATATGATCTAGGCCACTGCCAATGTCTTGAACGTTCACTCACAATCAGTCTGCATCAACGACGTGGGCAACATTGTTATGTGGGTTTTCGGCTTTACTGGCGTTGTTTCTCTCGCTTCTCGCTCGTTGTTAAGGTTTCTGCCACCAGGGAGGCGCTGTGGCACGAGTTGCTACGATGGCCCTGTACGGGAGTAGAACCTGGTTACGCTGTGTTCTGTGGAGACCACACGGCTGTTCTGAATTCCTCTTTTTACTTCCTAAATTTCTTCGTTATTCTATATTGTTGAAATCAGGTTTTATGTCAGATACGAAAATGCGTAGACAATTTTTTTAATTAATATCACTTAAATGCTCTCTTTGTTGGTTTTTTAACAGTTTTATAACAGAAAATGGCCATCTGTGAACGGTGGTATCCGGAGCCTATGTCATTATTAGTCCTTAATGCAGCTTCAGGTGAACATTTTGTTCTTGGCCTAAAAATACATAATTTCATCATAACTATAGTCGCGTCGCTGTTATTTCCGGCGTGACTCCTCGTGTTTGCTTACGCCTTAGGAAGTCAAGGCTCTATAAAGTCTAGGTAGGTAGTATCGTTCTCCAATGTTGTTCTTTCGTTGCCGAGCATCCATACGAGGAATCTATTTGCCACACCGTTAAACATTACCATGTCGTAGCTCCTATGATAATAAATCAAACGCACTGTAATTGAGCGGAAAATAGCATCGTCGTATGCTTGCTGCGAACGCCAACGAAAGAGCCAAAATGGCGGGCAATTATATTAAGTATTTATCGAGCCTTAGGAAGTGCATAACGTTATTAGTAGCGAATGAAAAGACGCACACGTTTAAATGTAGCCGACCTGCAACGTGACTGGCTGCCGGAAATAAGAGCGACGGGCCTATAATAAGTAGTCGACTATATACTACTGTAGTACTAGTGTATTAATTTTCGTAGCAACCGTATTAGTTATTACTAGAGCAGTGCAAAGTGAGCAGTTGTTCGACACACCGGCAACAGGGCAAGGGTTGTAAATTCACCTTGTGTACCTGCAGAGGTCTGACTCTGCGGTACACAGGATAGCTGCAAGCAGTAGGTACAGCGTAGTAAAGCAAACGTCAGTACTGAAAAAAAAAAACATAAAAAGCCAGGGGCGGCTCGTCCATAAGACCTGCGGAGCTGCAGCACTCCCTGCTTTGTCAGGAAAATAAAAATAATATTTATTTTAATTTGTAGAAGAATTGTTACAGCTTTTATTGGTAAATTGCTTTATATTTCATCTGGCCGGGAATATCTACTATTCTCTTATGCATAATATTTTTGCGCGTAGATTGTATTGGAATTGACACTGCATTCAAAGTCGTCCTGGGATCTGCAGGGTGGGACAGATCATAGAGAGTGTGTTTTGCTCGGTCAGGGCGTAGAGAGGTGAAGGCAAGCAGAGGGAAACTGCCGCTGTTTAAAACCCATATTTCGCTGCAGTGGCTTGCGCTGCAGTGGCTTGCAGAGCCAGGCGACAAGGGAAGATCTTTCCTCCCCTCCCACACCGCTATTGTAATGCTACGTCAAATGGATTCTCTATTCCCTTGAAACTTAATGACACAATTTTTATTTTCTTTTCACATACTTACTGTTGTAGAATCTTATCGAGTTAATATAACGAAATTAATATTCTCTTTTGCCTTATTATTACGTATATATCCAGCCTCCATTCCTGATTGTATAACACCTTTAGAAAAGTCTGGTACAAAACTGGTTGATCAGATTTCCCTATTGCGAAATATCTGTAAGAAAGTGACTTAAGTAGACGATAAAATTGGTAAAATAATATCTGCGAAAATAACCAATATATTTAAAAAAATAGTGGATATTATAAACTCTGCAAGATTAGTGACAGTATTTCTGGAGACAAGGATTCCTTTGAAGAACTAACAGAAGTTGAAAAAAATGTTGTACAGGATTTTACGTATGCCCCAGTTGTTTCAATAGACGTAGAAAGAAGCTTCTCCACATATAAGGCCATGTTACCAGATAGACGACAATCGTTTTCTGTTAATAACTTACAAATGTCATTTGTTGTGCATTGTAACAACACTTGGAAGAAACCTGATAATGTACCACATGTGCATTAATAAATCACACTCATTGTAAAGAAAAGTAAAGACAGAAAACAACTATTCAAGTGCTTTTGCGAACAGAATATCATGAATACGTTAAAAATAAACAGTGATTTGTTTGCGTTCTGTATGAAATCATACATGTAAAGTATACAGCATATTATTTGTTTAGGATGAAATGGTTAATTAGTTTTGTAATTTTGAAATCTTACTAAAGTATCTGTAGGAAATTAATTGCAGAAACGTTAGAGAACTGTGTCATTTCTATTGTGTCGTCTGTACGTCAACATATCGTGTACTTGACCGTCGCTTGTACACGGGGAACACGCCGAGTAACGTCGGAACCCTTGCTATGATGCCATTCTGTCTGTCATGTGCTCCGTCTGCACCGCTCTAGTTATTAATGTTAAATTACCAAAGTTGTAAAAACGAAACATTTGAAGCTTTACAAGATGTATAATATAATTAAAAATTAATCACTGAGAAAGCTCTTCTCTCAAACACATTACCAAGTCAATAAGTTACTCCCATCGTCTATGACGTGTTTATAATCATAGGCTATTTACATTTAACGTGACAATCAGGGCTAAGATTTATATGTGGATACATGTTTGTCTGACCTGTTGCCATTAAAATTTTACAAGATTAATCCAGTCTCTATTATCATATCCCACCTCCCTCAAATCCATTTTAATATTATCCTCCCATCTACGTCTCGGCCTCCCCAAAGGTCTTTTCCCCTCCGGTCTCTCAACTAACACTATTAAATGGATTTATTACCGTTAAAATTACTGATCAAAAATCAACCGTTCAACTCATTAGATTATGACAGAAGGTAATACATAATGAGAGACGAACGATTTCGCCAATCCTCAGTAACGAAGGCACATAATCTATTCTATTATTTGCTTATTTATTTATTTGATTTATTTATTAATTTATTTTCCTAATAATTGTAACATAAAATATAATATATACAGAAAAACTTTAGCTCGCCCCTGAAAGAGTAGAACTCGTGCTCAGGGGCGGATTCCTGAATTGAAATTAATAACACTGAACAACAAATTTTTACTTTTTGTCTTGCTCCGATATAAAAACAGGTGAATATTACTAATATGTGTGCCCTACATCTGAATTTAAAATCCAAAATTTCCCATCACGTACCATTGTCCGGGGAAAACGAATTGAATTTTTTATGACAAAACTTATTTGTTTTTAATTTTTCACTGCTACTGATAAAATTACAACACACTATGGATTCAAAATTCTTCATAATACTTGAAAAATGTGTATTGGATACAAAAATGATGTTACATAGCTTAAAACACAACAATAAAAATATTTCATGCGTATAATGAGAAAAATCTCGGAAATAATTTTCTGGGTGACTTCTGTTTATAACTAGTCCCGGGCCCGTATTTTACAAGGAACCAACAATAATCTGCAAGCATGCTGGATGATGATCTTCCTTTATATCGCCTTTCCATTTCAGATATTTCTTGATGAAATATTTCCCCATGCTCCTCGCTTTACAGGTCCAAAGTTAGGAGGAAAGAAATCCAAATGAGAATGTAAAAAGTGTATTTTGAAAGTCTTATTACACCCCATTTTGTCATATGCACTTAACATGGTTTCCACACCAAGTTCTATGTAGTTCTCTGCCCTAGAATTTCCAAGGAAATTTGAGAAAAAGTCTTTGAAAGCACGCCATGCCATTATTTCTATAACGGAAATTTTTTCCTCAAACAAAAGGTCAGCCATAACTTTGTGAATTTGTGGACCGACGAAAATGCCCTCTTTTAATTTGCCTTCACTCAAACTGGTAAACGTTTCCTTTAAATACTGAAAACCACACCCTTGTTTGTTGATTGCGTAGACCTCACTTTGAACTGCTATGAAATTTAATTAATAGAAGGGACCAATATCTGTTTATTTATTAGAAGTATAAAAGAACATGCCAACAACCATAAGAAGCCGGAAAGAAGTCATAAACTCATAAAATGCATTACCTTTTGTTAAGGTTTATACCCCCAACCCGCGCCAGATGTTTCCTGGGAGAGCGCTTATTGAAAAGCGAAATCATAGTATACCTTTAAAACCTTAGGTGATATGAAGAAAAGAGACGCATTTTCGGATTCAGAGCACTTTAATCCATAAGGGACACATTGTTTTAAGTCTGAGCAAAATTCTTGTCGTTCAGTGTAATTACACAATACAATTTGTCTTATGTCTTCTATGCAATTAGAATATATAAATTTAAATTTACAATTTTTCAATATTTATAAAATCCATACATAACTTTTTAAATTTAATACTAGAACTACTAGAATTGACAACATTAGGACATTTAAATATAAATTTGTTATATATTCTTGGGCCTAAATTACTACTATGATTAAATACTGTAGCAGTGTTGCATTTTGGTTCAAACAATCTTAAAGAATTCATACCTTTTGTTTCATAACTATGAGAATAAAATTCAAAATTATTTCGATTTTTATGTATGAATTTTATTAATACAGTATAATAAATTTGTCTTACGTTAAGTACATTAAAGTCTAAAAACAATTTTTGAGATGGAAAATCAATAGGTTTATGAAGACATACCTATTTTAATTATTTTCTTCTGTAATAAATAAAGTGCATTAAAATTGGATTTAAATGAGCTACTCCATCCTATAATTCCATACATAATTACCGATTGAAATAAAGTTAAATATATTGTGCGTAATATAGGCTACTTATTGACAAGTAATTCCTCAATAAAACAAAATAATATATTATTTTACGTAATTTATTACAAAGGTAATTAATGAGTTGGTTCCATTTTAAATGATTATCGAAAATTATGCCTAAATAAATTTACTTAACTTCAGAGGATACTTATATTAAAAAAATGCCATGTTTTATTTAACGACGCTCGCAACTGCCGAGGTTATATCAGCGTAACCGACGTGCCGGAATTTTGTCCCGCAGTTCTTTTACATCTACTGACATGAGCCTGTCACAGTTAAGCACATTTAAATACCATCGACCTGGCTCAGAATCGAACTCGCTACCTCGGGCATAGAAGACCAGCGCTATACGAAGTGAACCAACCAGGCCGACAGAAGACTTATATTTCTAGTTTATATACAATCACTAAAATATATCTGGACAAACAAGGTTAAAATGAAGATCAATATAAAAATAATATATAGTTATGAACATATGCGGGACATCAAAATCTAAAACCAAGTACACAGTATTAAAACTGACAAACAATGTTGCTGCAAGATTGTGGCTAGGTCAGCATTTTCGTCAGCTAATGTTGTGTAAGTGTTAAAATTCACCACTTCACGTTCAACATTCTCTTTTCAACTTTCAATTTTTAAAGTTACATCCTCCCACATTATGATTACAGGACTTGAAATTCAAACACCGCTTATTACACAGCAACACGAGGACCTGTATACCACAGCATGTTCTACTAGCTTGTAATCCATGACCACTAGCAACTAAACACTGCTAAATTATTTTATTTCATTGTACATTTTAACCACCAGCACATTGTTTGTCATTGTTAATACTGTGTACTTGATTTTAGATTTTCATGTCACTCATAAGTTCATAACCACATATGTTTATATTGCCCATCATTTTCTTTGTCCAGACTTATTTTTAATGATTATATATAAACCAGAAAAATAAGCTTTCATTATGTCTTCGTTACTATGAGACCTGAGGATGGCGAAAACGTTCATCTCTCAATATGTGTTACCACAGTCTAATATATACAGTCACGAAGCTCAATACTTACTAAATGTGCATCCGTAGATAGTTGCTCACCATCAGGATCGCTACTATCGCCTCCTCACAGACTCTTTCCATAGCAGACGATAAAATGTATTGTACTTTCGATATCGTGTTCTTTTGGAAAAATTAGCACCTTCCTTCCACTATTGAAATACGAAATACATAAGGTTTATACAGCGACATCATTTTATTTTTACTAACATTTTTTATATTAACCTGTCTATACCTTTAGAGAACCGGAAACACCGCTTGCTCCCCCCTCCAAGACTGGAGTTCGATGATAGTGGCGTAAAACACAAATCACTCTACTAGGTATAGGATGGAAGAAAAGTAGTTCATCCATTTACGTAAACTATAAAATATCGCAATTTTGAGTTTGATTATTTTCATTAGGTTTTTCTTTAATCAAAGTACAGTACTGTATTAAGAATAAGTGTTTTTACTCACGAAGTGAGTTATCCATGCGGACGTATTCATTATGCAGTGTATATTATACTGTCTACAGCACATTAGCGTACAATATAGAGAAAGAAGTTAAATTGAAAAATAATCATAATATGAAAATTTAAACACAATTTTGAAAATGGTGGCCGTTCATTTCGATACAGGCTTCAGTTCTTTTGTGCATATTATCGCACTATAGACTATTGCATCTAATTCCAATTGCCAGTTTCGTCCTTCGTACTAGTAACTCATGTTGAAATAATTCTGTACCTACTCTACGTACTGTGAATTCAATCTTCACTTCTGCCCGACCCGAAAATATAAAATTACTCAGACATGCTATCTACTGTCCGTCCAAGTGGTTATGCCGCAGGATTGTAGAAAGGGAGGAAATCACGTGACAGTTAATTACTTAACGAGGCCCTTTTATTTAAGTTAAATTAAACAGCTGTATAATATTACGTAAACGTCCAATTCCTAAGAGAAATTAATGTTTTCAGAAAAGAGTTAAGACAGCCCAGCTATTACAGAGGGGCGAGCAGAAGCAGGTGGGGGAAATCGGGATGCGACGTAGGCAAACAGACAGTACCTGTGCGAAAATATGATTCAATATTGAAAGCTCTTTCGCCACTGGAAAACTTGAACATATTTCTGGAACGTGCTATACTCACTAACTCAGTACTGCTTACTATCTGCGGTCTTGGTTCTGTGTGGAGTTGGAACTTCCTTGGTAGAAGGGGTGGGAGTGAAGTACATTCAAAAACTCAGGTACAATAAAAATTGAAATAAAAATAAAATGATGTCCCTGTATATTATTTTCATAAAATAATAATTATTATATTCTATAAACTCACTTTCCTGGATCTTTTAAAAGAAGAATAACTCTAACCTATTTTTCTTACAATTTATAGTACTACAAAAGTCTCCTTGTTCCATATTATTATTAAGATTATTTTATTTTAGCCATTTACAGTTATTACAAGCGATAACGAACATTTCACAGTTTACATAGCTCTTCTAAAAATGCGAAATACGGCACAGTCAATGCCTTTTCGATCTAGACCAGGCCGTAATGTTTGTTCGGGTTTTCTATTTCAGTGTATGGAGCTCAGTAAAATATTATAACTTTATTGCGTATCATTGCTAAGTTTTATTTAGTGTAATGTGTCCATAAGTTCCGTTTACTTCTCGTTGCATAATATGTTGCAGAAATAATTACAAAACTGTGTTATTTTAATGTGAAGAGAATTTTACATGTTAACATAATCTGTTCGCGTCAACATTTTAAGTTTAGAATTGAAGCTATTTTAAGGTTTAATAAAAAAGAAATTATATTGTGAATTCAATTTAGCATGTCTACCTTCCTTAATTTTAGACAAAACATTACCATACCACTCCTATGAAATTAGTGTACGTACAATTGTATTACTTCGTCTCTTAAGTAGTAGATAAATACAATAATTCAGTACTCAATTGTAGTATTAAAATACATATAAATTGAATGTCCGGGGTATCATACATGACATTATGCTTGATTATAATGTATGATTGCGAATTTAGGAATATAAGTTAAATATAGTAAACATAACCTATAATTTTCATATGAATGGCAAGGCATTGGAGATTACTAAATTTAGACAGAAAGGGGCAACTGGTACAGTAAACATAACCTATAATTTCAACATATCTAAATATCCGTGCGGTGCAATTGAAAATTATTCAATCGTGCATAAATGAATGTACAAGAATTTCGCAATATTTAATCGAAATAAAGGTAGATATTGCACATACGAACAACGTGATTTTCACACCATAAATAATATTACACCTTAACTCGCAAGTGAATTATGCCTGAAGTGTCTCCTAATCGTTTTAAATTTTATTAATGCAATTACACTACATTTTAGAGAAACATATGTTACTGTTTATGCATTCCAACTAATTTATATGGTTGAAACGCCGCCCTTCGTGATCGGGTTAAGCGAGTTACATGGTCTGCCTTACGGCTTGTATTAGATCACGATGGCAGTGGCACAGTCTATTGTTCCTAGTACTCACAGCGCTCCAAGCGGCTATCGCGAGAATTGCAAAAAATCACCCCAAGCTTCGCGACTGTATGTAGTAGACTGTTGTATTACCTTATGCCTTAACCTAATGGCTTGATCGGTTGATTGTTGATAAGTAACTTTGACGATAATAAATCCATATATAAGCTTAGGGGAGAGTCGGGTAGTATCGGACATCGGGTAATATCGGACAGTGCGTTTCTTTCACCTACCACCATATGGTACTACCTGAATGACATGGTTACGTTTCTCTATGCGACATCACAGAAACGTAACCATGTCAATCAGGTACTATCACCGTGTGGTAGATGAAAGAAACTCACTGTCCGATATTACCCGATGTCCGATACTACCCGACTGTCCCCTAAGTTCTGTTTTGATGATTTTTCTTTGGAGCTACATTAGTCAGGAACGCTCGCAGGGGCTTCTATGAGTTTCGACTTGTTTTCAAGTATATCAGACGAATGCCTGGATTTACACAACGTCGCAACAGGTTGTGCGGCTCCTCTGATGTATTAAGCTGAAAAACAGAGAGAGCTGGATCAAACGGCAGACGTCGGCCTATTGCATCACGATACAACCACTAATACTGCTCGATTGGTAACGGGGCCTAAATGTATTAAGCAAACTCATGTAGGCTACATCAACTGATTTTAGAGGAAACAAACACTACGAACGTACCTATAATTAGGGTCGGAAGTTGATTAAATACATTTTTTCTGAGACTCACAGACAATGCAGGCTGCAATGTAGTGTATCAAAGTGTGATCGTTTTCTTAAAACTTGCTTTCTCCTATAAGTGAGACATACAGCAAAACTTGTTTACTATAGTGTTTTGTCTCTCCTGTAAAATTTAGTTTTTTTTTTTTTTTTCAGTTAGCAAGTTTTGCAAAAACGGTCCTCAATTGTTATATTTATCTAGTTATCAAAAATAATTTTAGTTAAGACATTCTGAGATGACGTATGTGAATTGACTGCAAAACAAGAATGTGTCTCGCTTTCCCTACATTCTCTATTGACTCAACTGTAGTAGCAGTAGTAGACCTAGTATTGATTATGATGATGATGATAATACAGGCGTGGACGAATTATTAGCAAAATTGAAGATTTTTATTATATATTTTTACAAAATATGATTCTTCAATTTAGACTACAGTAGACATTTTTGCGTATTTCCAAATTATTAGCAAAATTGAAGATTTGTATTGTATATTTTTAGGAAATTTAACTCTTCAATTTGGACTACATTTGATATTTTTGCATATTTACAAATTATTATCAAAACTGAAGGTTTTTATTATATTTTTTTTACAAAATTCGATTCTTCAATTTGGAATACAGTTGACATTTTGGACATTTTCAAATTATTAGCAAAGCTGAAGATTTTTATTTTATAGTTTTACAAAATTTGACTCTTCAATTTAGACTACAGTTGACATTTTTACTAATTTACAAATTATTAACAAAATTGAAGATTTTTATTATATATTTTTACAAAATTTAACTCTTCAATTTAAACTACAGTTGACAATTTTGCATATTTCTGTCTATTGTAGTGATAGAAATATGCAAAATTGTCAACTGTAGTCTACATTGAAAAATCAAATTTTGTAAACAGAATTATCATAAAAATCGTCAATTTTGTTAATAATTTGTCCACGTCTGTAATAATAATAATAATAATAATAATAATAATAATAATAATAATAATAATAATAATAATAATAATAGGATATTTCATTTTATTTTTGGCACCTGGTGTATGGTAAACTAATGAAATATTTCTCCATTTAATCAGCCATAGTCAGTAAATCCCCAGTTTAATACGATGTCCATCAGACATTATCAAACATGTAAAACAATTTAGTAGAAGTTGGCTCTGAAATATAAATTAATCGGAGACCTCGCAACATATTACAAATTGAGTTCAGCAATCATTTCCGAGAGCAGCAAATATGAATGATATCGGGGCAGAGGCTTTATGACAGACGGGGCGGCGCCAGCAGGGAATTCGGTGAGCTAGAGCCAAGCCGAAGTTAATCCAGGCCCAAACTTCTGCTCCCCAGTCAATTCAAATATTGAAAGCTCGGTTAAAGCTTGTTTCATAATGCATCCAATTATTCCTAAGCAATCACTCTCCTTCACAGCATCCCTTACCACCGTGCATAATCCATGTTCATTTTTGTTAGTTCATGAGATGTTTTCTGAATGTCAACTACGCTGATGACTTACATTCATTCCCGAACATGTGCGATCAATGACTCTGTAATCAGAGTTAATGAATTTGACTATAATTGTTTGTTTACTATGCCGCCTTTGCTTATCTTTAAAGTAAATGATTTGCATCAACGTTTTCGATACATGTGTATCATCTTCAGATGTGAAGTGTTAAATTAACATTTATAATGAAAACCTTGCCTATTAGATGGAACTTAATATGATATTCGGGTCATGCTAGTGTGATTGCATTAGACTTAACTTAAGTTGATCTATGATATACATATTATGTTAGGTTAAAATCACTTGCAGTTCATGTGGTATAATCTAAAATATATAAAACTATTTAAGAATTATTAAATAAGTATATAATATAATATAATATAAGTAGGCCTATATAATATATATCTCCAACTCGCCTGGCTGAGAACTCGAGAAGAGTTATTCTACATCAAACGCCGGGAAAGCCTCAAGTCATACAAAGTATATAATAAATTTTCAATCTTAAGACATATCAACTTGCAAATGTTTATTTGCTATTTAATAAAATATATGAACGTTTTCGCCGTTTGGGGCATCTTCAGATATAACAAAAAACATGTAATCTGGACCTATAATAGTAAATTATGCAAATAACAAAGAATAAAGAACAATGTATGTATGCAATGCATGAGATTCATGAGCTTTATGTAAAATATGACATAATACAGGATAATTATTGATATAATCTTTGGATTTTGAAATTGAATTGGACGGATATTTTATACATATAGCTCATGTTACAAACAAAATATACAATTATGATTAAAATTTGTTAATAATGTTAAAATTTTAAAATTTATAATGATGATGATAAAATAGATATAAGATAGTTTGCGTAGCTGATGTTCCTGTGTTATGTATGTGTTTCATCTGAAAATTGAGATGGAGAAATGATAATAAGTGCAAAAATATATACGAGTTATTATAGAGAGACACAGATAATTATTATTATAAGATTACTTACTGAAAAACGTTCGTTAATGAACTAATGTTGTTTTATGTTGAAGATTGCTGTTACGTGTAATCAGATATGTTGAGATATTTGAATAAATGCTCGTTGGTTATGGATGTCGTGGAGTATACGATGATTTCTCTATTCTTTGTTATTTGCATAATTTACTATTATAGGTCCAGATTATATGTTTTTTGTTATATCTGAAGATGCCCCAAACGGCGAAAACGTTCATATATTTTATTAAATAGCAAATAAACATTTGCAAGTTGATATGTCTTAAGATTGAAAATTTATTATATACTTATTTAATAATTCACCAGGCATATTGAAATATAAAAATGAATTGCAAATTATTTAAGAATTGTATTCAACTATAAATATAGTCATAGAAATGTGAAAACTTTGTAGAAACACTTTAAAAAGTTTAAAAACACTTTGAACACTTGTTGGCTGTGTTTGCCGGTTTAGACTTCGTTGAATAGGGCAGTTTCTGTTGATCTTGATGTTTGACAACGGATTAAAGCACAGTATCGTTTTGTCACTAAATGTCTATATTTTATTAAAATGTATGTTGTTAAAACGTTTCATCCAATTGTGGTTGATAAATTGATGTAAATCATAGATATATATTACTGATACAAGATGGAAGTTGTCGGGTCCATAAGTTTAGTACAGCCTTGCGTGTCTGTAACAATACGCATAGATATTAATAAATTGAGTTAATGAAGATCTAGCATCTGTAGCTCTGTGGGCGCAAACATTTGAACTCTGACTAAATCCAGAAAAATCACAAGCCATAATAATCGGCCACTAACGAGCATTAAACAAAATAATCTAGCCACTCTGCCGAATACAAAAATAAATATTACCACAATTACATGCAGCAAAATAGTAAAAAATTTAGGAGTCCTATGTTTGGATCCAAATTTCAATTTTCAAAGTCAAGTGTCCTCATATGTAAGAAAATCTTTTCTGTAATTAATTTCCTCAAACACTTAACCAGCGTTCTACAGGGACATCATTTTATTTTTACTTCAATTTTTATTGTACCTGAGTTTTTTAATGTACTTCACTCCCACCCCTTCTACTAAGGAAGTTCCAACTCCACACAGAACCAAGACCGCAGATAGTAAGCAGTACTGACTTACTGAGTATAGTACGTTCCAGAAATATGTTCGCGTTTTCCAGTGACGAAAGAGCTTTCAATATTGAATCATATTTTCGCACAGGTACTGTCCGTTTGCCTACGTCGCATCCCGATTTCCCCCACCTGCTTCTGCTCGCCCCTCTGTAAAAGCTGGGCCGTCTTAGCTCTTTTCTGAAAACATTAATTTCTCTTAGGAATTGGAAGTTTACGTAATATTATACACCTGTTTAATTTAACTTAAATAAAAGAGCCTCGTTAAGTAATTAAATGTCACGTGATTTCCTCCCTTTCTACAATCCTGCGGCATAACCACTTGGACGGATAGTAGATAGCATGTCTGAGTAATTTTATATTTTCGGGTCGGGCAGAAGTGAAGATTGAATTTACAGTACGTAGAGTAGGTACAGAATTATTTCAACATGAGTTACTAGTACGAAGGACGAAACTGGCAATTGGAATTAGATGCAATAGTCTATAGTGCGATAATATACACAAAAGAACTGAAGCCTGTATCGAAATGAACGGCCACCATTTTCAAAATTGTGTTTAAATGTTCATATTATGATTATTTTTCAATTTAACTTCTTTCTCTATATTGTACGCTAATGTGCTGTAGACAGTATAATATACACTGCATAATGAATACGTTCGCATGGATAAATCACTTCGTGAGTAAAAACACTTATTCTTAATACAGTACTGTACTTTGATTAAAGAAAAACCTAATGAAATTTATCAAACTCAAAATCGCGATATTTCCTAGTTTACGTAAATGGATGAACTACTTTTCTTCCTTCCTATACCTAGTAGAGTGATTTGTGTTTTACGCCAGTATCATCGAACTCCAGTCTTGGATGGGGGAGCAAGCGGTGTTTCCGGTTCTCTAAAGGTATAGACAGGTTAATATTAAAAATGTTAGTAAAAATTAAATGCTGTCCCTGTACCTCTTAATCTAAAAAAAAAAGAAGAATCTAGGCCAGACCTGCAGAACTGTAGCTCCTCAGAGCGACTTCTTTCCTCCCCTTTCTCACCCCACCCACCTTTTCTACCTGTGCGGTCACGGCGTTCTAGTAACGCTCGGCTGCATCAACATTCATTCTCGCGGCGGAAGTCGATCATCTCCAATAGAAGTGGAGTGAGGCTGACGTCATAGTTCCCCTAATTGCGAGTTCTGCAGGCCTGATCTAGGAACTTTAGTGATGTCCCACTTCGATTATTGCGATTCTTTATTCACGAATCTAACACTGATCTTGCCCACAGACTACAGCGTGTTCACAATATCTGCGTTCGTTTCGCTTGTAACATTAGAAAATTCGATCATGTAACACAGTCACTAGAATTGTTGTCTTGGAATTCACTTATAGAAGGAAGAAGATTCTTCAACTCCCTCTTATTACTATTTTAAATCATCGACACCCTCTTACCTAGCATCTCGTTTTGTTTACCTTTCACTACTTGGAATCTGTAACATGAACCTTCTCTCTATTGCTCTGCACAGAACATCCTTCTACTCAACATCTTTCAGCATATCGATCCCACGCCTTTGGAATTCTCTCTCTGATCATGTCAGAGACTGGCGAAAATATCAAAATTCAAATTTAAATTAAGGAATCACATTCTACTTCGTGGAATTGCTTGTTGAACACCGTCAACGTCATCGCAGAATCACTAGAATGCATTTTCAACAGTCTTCTAGGTCAAGTTTTGGAACGTAACTGCAGAACAAGCAAGTTCCCTCATAGTACCTGTACGACGCGCCAACATGACAGAATACGGTTCCTACAGATGAGGTTTTAGCCATAGCTAGCCCTACTTATTAAGGGATCTTTCAGATTTTACTATATTGTCCCGATGATTGAATCTAAATGTTGGAAATAGTGAATTGCAGCAGACGGTAGAATACCTGAAGGCACTTAGTTTATTTCACACATGTTTACGTTCATCAAAAGAATGAAGAAAATGGAACTTCAGATGGTTCGTGTGGACGAGTATATTATTATATTATCTATACTTCGTCCCATAATGTCTGACAGAAGTAAACATCGCCGGCAGAGGAGGAGAGAAGTATACTTGCTATTCAACCAATGGCAGAGGTCTCTTGGGCGATGGTAGAACGCTTCAGAACGCCCAACTTCAAGTCAAGCGTAGAATGAGACCTCTGCCATTGGTTGAATATCAAGTATACTTCTCTCCTCCTCTGCCGGCGATGTTTACATGTCCTGTCAGACATTATGGAACGAAGTATAGTTGTGCTGAGAGGTGTTCGGTTTTGACTGGCCCGCAACGAACGTAATACAACTTCGGCGTTTATTTTATACAGGGACATCATTTTATTTTTACTAACATTTCTAATATTAATCTGACTATACCTTTGGATTAACCGTTGATAATCGAAAACACCGTTTGCTGCTCCTTTCCACGACTAGAGTTCGATGATAGTCTACTGGAGTAAAATACAAACAAATCACTTTACAAGGTAGGCCTATAGGAGGGAAGAAAAGTAGTTCATCCATTTACGTAAAGTAGGAAATATCGCGGCCCGTGTGGCGTGGGTCGTGTAAATGAACCTAAAAAAGGGAGAGGATAAACTACGGGAAAGAAAGAAGAAGGAAATATCGCGATTTTGAGTTTGATCATTTTCTTTAGACTTTTCTTTAATCAAAATGCAATACTGTATTAACAATAAGTGTTTTTACTCACGAACTGAGTATTCATTCACGAACTGACGTGTACATTATACTGTCTACAGCACATTATCGTACAATATAGAGAATGAAGTTAAATTGAAAAATAATCATAATATGGATATTTGAACACAATTTTGAAAATGGTGGCCGTTCATTTCGATACAGACTTCAGTTCTTTTTTTTTTTTTTTTTTTGCATATTATCGCACTGTAGACTACTGCATCTAATTCCAATTACCAGTTTCGTCCTTCGTACTAGTAACTCATATTGAAATAATTCTGTACCCAATCTATAAAAGAGTGCCTTACGTACTGTAAATTCAATCTTCTCTTCTGCCCGATCCCAAAAGATAAAATTACTCAGACATGTGGTTTTGGCGCAGGGTCGTAGAAAGGGGAGAAATCACGTAACAATTAATTTACGAGGCCCTTTTATTTAAGTTATTTTAAACAGTTGTATATTATTACGTAGACGTCCAATTCGTAATAGAAATTAATGTTTTCAGAAAAGAGCTAAGACAGCCCAGCCACTAGTCTTTACAAACGGGCGAACAGAAGGGGTGGGGGAAACAGGGATGCGACATAGGCAAACGGACAACAGTAGCTGTACGAAAATATTATTCAATATTGAAAGCTCTTTCGTTACTAGAAAACGCGAACATATTTCTGAAACGTACTGTACTCACTAACTCAGTACTGTTTGCGTTTACTATGATCGTAAGGCGACTTTGACTGTATACGCTTGGTTCTGTGTGGAGAACGGTTGGAAGTTTACTAGTAGAGGGGGTGGGAGTGAAGTACATTCAAAAACTCAGGTACAATAAAAATTGAAGTAAAAATAAAATGATGTCCCTGTATAAAAATAACACGTTGCTTAACATGAAATTAACTAATTTCTCTCTAACCAATTAGCTAGTGTAAATATCGGTTTGTGCTGATCCGGAGTTGTGCTTGCGCGTGGATTCGATCCCCGCTTGGACTGATTCCCGGTTGGGGTTTTCCGAGGTTTTCCCCAGCGGTAAGGCGAATTGCACGTAATCTATGGCTAATCCTCGGTCTCATCTCGCCAAATGCCATCTGTCTATCACCCATTCCATCAATCCTAAATAACCGAGCAGTTGATACATCGTTGTTAAATAGCCAAGTGAAAAATACGTGTTTGTAATAATTATTGTGTACAGTACTACGCGACCAAGGCGGGACCCGTCGTGGCAGAATGAGGAACTCCGTGCTCGCTGCGTGTGTTTCCCGCTGGAGTGTCGTCACATCCAATGCCTAGCGTTTCAATCTGGTCGCAATGCCGCGTGTAGGAAGACGTGTGTTTCGTAGCCAAGCGCGGAGCATTATTTATAATGCCATAAAGTTTTGTGATGAAGAAAAGACAAGTGGTTTATTCCTACCTCTATCAAAGACAACAGAGCGTGCTGCAGCTATTGTGAAGTTAAATAAGGAAACAATTAGTAGGATTAGAAAGGAAGGTAAAATTGTGAGGACAAGGGTGTAGAAATATCAACACCAAACAAAGTTAGACGACCTCCTGCAAATAGGTTGAATTAGACGACATGGACAAATTTATCACAAGTAGAGAAGTTCATAAATATTATAGGCTGTACAAAGAGCTTCCAACAATAGAAAAGTCGCATAAATTTTGTGAGAGAGATAGATTTTAAAGCGTGCAAGGAGACTTTACTAAAACTCATACTATCCATGGGGTTTGCATTAAAAAAATGTAAAGTTAAAAGGAAATATCTAATAGAACGCTCTGATATAGTAGCCCGTTATTTACCTGGACGAAATATGGTTCCATACTCATTACACTGTACACAAATGTTGGCAAGACGTAAAATGCTAAGGTAAGAAATATATATCAAATGAAATATTGTATAAAATACAGTACTTACTTCAGTTTACGTGACTTTCGATTCATATTCCCTCCTTTACGAACACCGATGTTCTGGTGTGTTTTCTGAATAGATTCCTATGTGTGTAAGCATATGATAAAATAAAACTAAACAATAAAGTTAACTATATATACGAACATATAGCATATAAAGCGTGTTAATAATAATGAACAAGAGCGCAGTTCGGCATGTGCTTCATTTTGCATCTGATGCGGACTTTACAACACGGCCTGTAGCGAATAGCAGCTCCACCAAACAAAACGGTTCCCGCCTTGGTAGCGTAGTACATAAGTGTATTAGGCATAACTTTCAACACTTGAAAGAATCCAATATATAGGCTAACATAATATCTTCGTTTTCCTAGAATAAAATAAAGACATTTCCCAAGATGTGTCCAGTCCATTTTTTGACTAGTATTTCTATTCACCGGTCGACGGACTGAGTGAATTTTCAAGTGACATGCACTATAACACAAACTTTCAGACAAGGATTGGCGTTGTTTTAAAATAAAAGAAGCTTAAAATACAGGGTGCGTCAGAAAGAACGGATGGATTTCACATGGCAAGAAAATTGTAAGGATTCATCAAATCAAAAATTTATTGTTATCAACATATTCACCAATACATGCAGTTTATTTATGGAAAACAACATCATCCATATGACGTCCTTGGCTTTCAATACAGGCATCACTTTCACAGTCTTAGCTGGTGCAATTGCCAAGATTTCTTCACGATTCGCCGTCTTCAGTTCGTCCAGTGTATGTGATCGATGTTTACAAACTTACGCCTTCAAATGGTCCCAAAGAAAGAAGTAACCTCGGACAATCTCAGTGCAATACCATGTTTGCGGGCTGATGGTTGAGGTGGCCGGACAACCTACTGTCCGTCTCCACATTTGCAAGTGTACACGCGCTCCGTGTTCGTCCAGGTGATTTCTTCTTTAATGTTGAACCTGTGGTAAGAAATGAAGCCACCCACCGCAAAATTGTATTCCGAGTTGGAATCCTAGCGTGACGTCCGATGTCGAAATGAGTCCTGAGTGGCGATCACAGACTCTTCATTTTTCAAAAATGTCTCTACGATGAAAGCACGTTGTACACCAGACCAACACCATGTTCTCAACTGAAACTGCATTCTATGGCTGACCCAACAGTCGTGGTCCCCCTCACTATATCTCTCTCCTCGTTGCGTATCGATAGTTTGAAATCCATCCGTTCTTTCTGACGCACCATTTATAATGACAGTGGCCTCAAGCACAATCTTAATGTACGTGTAAACCACAGAAATGACCAAGTGGACTGAGCCAGTTTTGGAATCACACTCCTCAATTGTTTATATTCCCTTTTATAGCTTATCTTAACTCTGATTTGGTTCAGGTCAGTTTCCCAAATGATTTCTTCGATTTATTTAAAACAGTTTGTGGAACATCAGTTCCTATGTATTATCTGAATTTTCCTCCATGATTATTTCATCTATCCATTGACTGTTGAATAGTATCGATTCCTTCATTAATGGTTTCCATTGCTTCAAAAGTGGGCCCTCACCTGAGAATAATACCTCCATTTTAATATTATTTAAATAAAAATAAGGAACTCTAACATAGACCTAGTATGAAATAATATAGGGACATCATTTTATTTTTACTAACGTTTTTAATATTAACCCGGCTCTACCTTTGGATCAACACCGTTTGCTACCTCCTTCCACGACTGAAGTTTGATGATACTGGCGTAATATACAAACAAATCACTTTACTAGGTATAGCAGGGAAGAAAGGTAGTTCATCCATTTACGTAAACTAGGAAATATCGCGATTTTGAGTTTGATCATTTTCATTAGGTTTTTGTTTAATC
This sequence comes from Periplaneta americana, assembly GCF_040183065.1. NCBI lineage: Eukaryota > Metazoa > Arthropoda > Insecta > Blattodea > Blattidae > Periplaneta > Periplaneta americana. The sequence continues at coordinate 183,688,644 of NC_091124.1, forward strand.
AAAATACAGTACAGTATTAACAATGAGTGTTTTTACTCACGAACTGAGCTATTCATTCGGACGTATTCATTATGCAGTGTATATTATACCGTCTACAGCACATTAGCGTACGATATAGAGAATGAAGATAAATTGAAAAATAACCATAATATGGATATTTAAACACATTTTTGAAAATGGTGGCCATTCATTTCGATACAGGCTTCAGTTCTAATGTGCATATTATCGCACTATAGACTATTGTACCTAATCCCAATCATCAGTTTTGTCCTTCGTACTAGTAACTCACGTTGAAATAATTCTGTACCTACTATATGAAAGATTACCTGACGTACTGTAAATTCAATCTTCACTTCTGCCCGATCCGAAAAGATAAAATTACTCAGACATGCTATCTACTGTCCGTGGAAGTGGTTATGTCGTAGGATCGTAGAAAGACGGGAAATCACGTGACAGTTAATTACTTAGCGAGTCCCTTTTATTTAAGTTATTTTAAACAGTTATATAATATTACGTAGACGTCCAATTCCTAACAGAAATTAATATTCTCAGAAAAGAGCTAAGACAGCACAGCCACTAGCTGGCGAATAAAAGCTGGTGGGGGAAGCCGGTATACGACGTAGGCAAATGGACGACAGTACATGTGCGAAAATGATTCAATATTGAAAGCTCTTTCGTCACTGGAAAACGCGAACATATTTTTGGAACGTACTGTTTACTATGACCGTAAGGCTACTATGTCTGTATATGCGGTCTTGGATCTGTGTGGAGGACGATTGAACTTCATTAGTAGAAGGGGTGGGAGTGAAGTACATTCAAAAACTCAGGTACAATAAAAATTGAAGTAAAAATAAAATGATGTCCCTGTATATTGTAGGCCTACATTACAAAAGCAAAAGTGTTTCACGTATTCTTTTCGAAATTCCGGCATTAACTGATACGTAAAACCTGATTTTTGGTTCATATGACGTACGAGTAGGTCTAAATAACTTATTACTGCATACAGTATAGAAAAGAGACCTGTGCTGTGCTAGAATTATAATGATGATGATGATGATGATGATGATGATGATGACGATTAATGGAGAAATTGATGAAATTGTAGCGGGGAAACCGAAGTATTCTAAAAACAGCCCCAAAGACAGTCGTTACGGACAAATACATTTTACTTGAACTTGCCGGAATTTGTAGTCGGGCCTCTGTTGTGGAAAACCGCCGCTCTAGCAGCCGTTTGGTCGATAGTACGCCTTTAGATAAAGCGTAAATGACTGCATTCCTAATCGATGCCTCGGTGCCTTCCGCAAACAACACCGGGGAAAAGTACAGGCAGAAAATCGAAAAATACTAACCACTGCCACACAATCAATAGCACGCTCTGTAACTCCAGCACAGGCACTATTCAGCGTAATCTTTACTGAAGTGGAAACTACGAGAAGGCTATGTCGATTAACTACTGGAAGAGAAATTGTCCGAAATTAATTTGGTATCCATTACTGAATACAGTAAGCTTTTAGTAAGCTTTAATTAGGATATATCTAGAACATAATGTCCACACACATACAGACTACATCAATCTGAAAGGTTAGGCCTACATACAGAGTGTTCATTTCAAAACGACCAGTCTGAATAACTGTAAAATTTAAATTGAATTAATTAAACAAAGAACACGTCAATTTAGATATTGAGGGGAAAGTTTAAAACCAGTTTCAACTGATTATTAAATTTCACCCCCACTTTGAAATTTCAAACGGCATCACCCCTATCTTATGATACTTAAACCTGACAGAGTATTCAATTGTTTATACATCTCATTCATTTGTTTTCGCATCTTGTGTTTTTATCGTCGTCTGGCTACCTATATTGTTGTTATTGTCAGTTGATTGTAGGATGGAAAAACAGCTTATTTTGTGTAATTTCCTAAATTTGATCAATAACAATGATTTCTATTCTTTCTTGAAGGATGTACTCCATTTTCAAATAATTTAATACACAAACACAACTATTACAAGAAATGCTCAATAGTCTGTAGCTTTATTCTCTTCAGCTGTAATAAACAATAACAACAATCCAGGTTTCCAAGCGACGATAGAAAACAATAGATGCGAAAACAAATGAATGAGGTGTACAAACAATTGAATACTCTTTAAAGTTTAAGTATCACAACATGGAGGTGCCATCTGAAATTTCAAAGTTGGGGGTCGCTGGGGGTAAGAGGGTGATAACTAATATGCAATTGAGACTGGTTTTAAACTTCCCGCTCAATATCTAAATTGACGTGTTTTTTGTTTAACTAATCCTACTTAAATTATATACTTATTTAGACTGAGAAGTTTTGAAATGAACGCTCTCTATAAAGTATGCGTCCCATGTTACACGGCAGCTGGTCGCCAATGTCATTTATAATTAGAGCCCGGGTTGCCATGCAAATATATTACACTTCTCAAACTTTACAAATATTCGTTTTATGACTTATCGACTGCAAATAACCGTATTTTCCATGCGTGTTCGCGTGTTTGCTCTTTTTTTTAGTGGATTCATGCATAATGCATATTTTCAAGATTTTACATTTAAGAGCACATATTTGGACGTTCATATTCCATATTATATCCTCTTTCTGGCTTTATGCATATATTATGTTAACTTGCATAATAGTGCCTTAATGAATGTTGATTCGTAGAATCTGGAATTTCTACGTTATTTATCTGTTGAAAAAGGAATTAAAGCTACCGGTAATATGATTTCGTGGCATCCTACATGGCAACTAGTCGTTGGACTTTCCTTTTGTTATACTGGAATTTTCAAACAACTCACGCTCGTTACAAGCCGAAGGAAAGAAAGAAAGAAAGAAAGAAAGAAAGAGAGAAAGAGAGAAAGAAAGAAAGATAGAGAGAAAGAAAGAAAGAAAGAAAGAAAGAAAGAAAGAAAGAGAGAAAGAAAGAAAGAAAGAGAGAAAGAAAGAAAGAAAGAAAGAGAGAGAGAAAGAGAGAAAGAGAAAAGAGAGAAAGAAAGAAAGAAAGAAAGAGAGAGAGAAAGAGAGAAAGAAAGAAAGAAAGAGAGAAAGAAAGAAAGAAAGAGAGAAAGAAAGAAAAAAAGAAAGACAGAAAGAGAGAAAGAAAGAAAGAGAGAAAGAAACAAAGAAAGAGAGAGAAAGAGAGAAAGAAAGAAAGAGAGAAAGAAAGAAAGAAAGAAAGAAAGAAAGAGAGAAAGAGAGAAAGAGAGAAAGAAAGAGAGAAAGATAAAGAAAGAAAGAAAGAGAGAAAGAAAGAAAAAAAAGAAAGAGAAAGAGAGAAAGAAAGAAAGAGAGAAAGAAAGAGAGAAAGAGAAAAGAGAGAAAGAAAGAAAGAAAGAGAGAAAGAAAGAAAGAGAAAGAAAGAAAGAAAGGAAGAGAGAAAGAGAGAAAGAAAGAAAGAAAGAAAGAAAGAAAGAGAAAAGAGAGAAAGAAAGAAAGAGAGAAAGGGAGAAAGAAAGAAAGAAAGAAAGAAAGAAAGAAAGAAAGAAAGAAAGAAAGGCAGACGCAGCATGCTTGCAAACTGCAATTTAGTGTACATTTGTGTCGAAGGGAAGAGAGATCTTATGTCAAAATGGATTGAGGGAAGGGCTTTATAAAGATGCACGTTGTGATTGTGATACAGACGGGAGCGCTCACGTACATTGGGACGCGCCATAGCGTCGCCGTTAAGGCGCACCGCTGCAAAGTCGGAAGGTTGGGGGTTCGATTCTCGTTGGGTCGTGGTCATGCGGAAATGCAAAGGACTTACAATTTGACCTTACATTGTCCCAAATTTCTTTACTAAACACCTGTCACTTCTTGTCATGTAGAAAGATTATTTTCTATGTTGAAGAATGTGCTTCAGGTAAACACACGAGTTTAAGTGAAGAAAAATTTGAGAAATTAATTTTAGTACATAATTTCAAAGTAAATTAAAAATGTAACATAATGTAGAACTCAATTTTGATAGCGCATATTTTTCCTGTTGTGTCTCTTCATTGTGCATGTTTTGTCATGTGACAGTGAATGAATCCTGGGATGTTTTAAGATTTAATAGTGCATGGAAATGCGGGCTCTATTTGTAATACATCGCTGGCGATTAAGGAGCCCGGGGCAGTGAGGGGTATGACACACACTGCTAATTCGTGGAATCAGCACCAGTAAATTTACAAGTGACAGGTATTGGTGGTGGTGATGGTGGTGGTGGTGGTAGTATCAGCATCAGCTATAGCAGTAATGGTAGCAACAGTATATAGCAGTAGCAGTACCAGTAGTAGTAGTAGAGCAATCAAGATTTCAATTGTGAGCACGAGTTCTA